>NC_134542.1:108516294-108816501 GCF_050624435.1 Tenrec ecaudatus | reverse complement strand
ATAAGCTTATACATTTCTCCAGTTTTCTTCAAAAAATAAGGAGTGATAGATCAAGTATACAAATTAGAATTCTTGTGCACTAGAAAGAGGTTTACAAGGAGAGTTTAAAATGCACTTCTAAATAAGTAGACTGGACCACAAGGGATATGGGTTGGCATTTTTGTTTGTTTTTAATATTGGAGGAATTTATCACCCATTAATATTTGGAAAATATCCATCAGACATTATGTACTAATCATTCATTTAAAATCATTGTTTTCACTTAAATAAGAATAGCATCATTAAATAATATTTTAAATTAGTTTGTGCACTACTGTAGACCTGGGTTTTTGTCCATTACAAATAGTATTTTACAGCTTGTCAATAATTCTAGGTCAGTATAGTACTCTGATATTTAATAATGTTTAGAGTAACCTCAAAAAAGAGGGAGTTTTCAATCAGCACATAATTCTTAGACAGTATGAAAATGCAATATGTCTGTAATGGGAAATGTTCTCGAGTGAGGCCCATGGTTTGTGTTAGACTACTCACCTAAAGGTTCATGGTTTCAGTCCACCCAGAGGTGCCACGGGCGGCAAGACTAGAGATCTGCTCTCGGAAACTGTCTGAAGCATTTTTACTAAGTAGCGCATGGTGTTGTAGGAGGCAGGTGAGCCTTAAGGTGACAGGAATGGTTCCTTGGTTGATAGTTGGAATTCAGAAAAGTGTGTGTCACCCCTATCCTAATGTTAAAGGAGTCTTGGTGACATCGTGGTTACACTTTGGACTGCGATCCGCATAGTTGGCAGTTCAAACCCACCAGCAGCTCTGAGGGAAAAAGACTGGGCTTTCTATTCCCTTAAACACTTACACTTGGAAACCCACAGGGGACGCTTTGAACCAATATTGACTCGATAGCAGTGAGTCTGTTTGGGGTTTGTTTATTTTTGTTGTTGTTTACTCTAATTTTATTGCCATCAACGACTTGCCAAGCAACCCTTTCTTATACCTCAAGTTTTTTCCTGTCTCTCTGTCTTCCTATCTTTTTCTCTTTCTTTACGTAACCATACTATTTGACCTAGTTTTCTCAAAAATTTATTACAAAGATCGAATACTATTTAATGATTCCAATATGAAACAGGAGCCCCGATGGCACAGTGGTCAGGTGCTAGGTGGCTAGCCAACAGGTCAGTGGCCCACGCTGACCAGCCTTTCTGTGGGAAAGGGATGAGGCAGTGGCTTCCATAGAGATCGACAGACCTGGGAACTCTGAGGGACAGTTCTACTCTCCCCTGTAGGACGGTCATGGTGAGTCAGAAATGACTTGAAGACCAGGGATTTGTTTTTCAATTTGGTTTCATGTAAACCAGTAAAATGCATTTCAATGGCTGTATAATAGTGTAGATATAGGAGCTATTTCTACAAGTTCCTAGTTATGAAAGATTGGAATTGTGAGGCTTATGGCTGCATGTTGCGTTCTAAGACAAAAAGCTTGGCATTCATAATTTCTCTTGGAAATCCCGTCAAAAGGGTTGGAAAGTGTTTGCGTGCTTGTTGTCTCCTTTGCTGCTGAATTTCAGGAAGGTTTGCGTGAACTGAAGAGTTCTGCCTGATTGTGACAGATCATATTTACACTGCATACTATAGACAGGAACTTTTCTCCTAAGGCAACGGTCTGTCACCAGAAACGCTATGAGCTGAGTGGATATCTGCATCCATTCTCTCAGGGCATAACCACCTCCCTTTGTAGAAAGAAGCAAATTGGTTCCCTCACACCTAAGGCCTGCATTACCTATCTTCACATGAACTTCCTTTCCTGTTAACAGATTTCCCAACCTGAAACAAATAATGAAAGCAGTTTTTAACAATTAAAAAGTCTATCCAAAGTCAACCCTATTCCTTAAACTTGGACATAGCTAATGTAATAATTCATAAACTAACGATACTCTTGGCTGTACTGAAAAGTTCATAGGCATCAATTATAGTTTCATATCTGCTTGGGGGCAGGGATCAAGAAGACACGGGAGAAGAGAAAAAGAAGCAAAAGGACACGGGCATTCCAAATGCATTCCAGAACACAACCTCCTTTAGTGTTTCATTTAGTAAAATATGTCCTTTTAGGAGCCCTGGAATGAAAGGCAAATGAAAGTTTTACTCTCACTGTAAAGAATAAAATGTCCTCCAGGAAGAAAGTGCTCACCCATGGAAGAAAGGAAGTCTTCATCCCCAGCCCCAAATGCTTCCTCTGTGTGGAAAAATGATGGTGTGCCAAGGGGCCAAGCTGACTCCTGGCACAGACTTCAGCTTTATCCCTACAGAGCCCGGCACAACCATCTGTTTACAGCCCACCCTCCTTTAAGCCACGCCGACTGTGGACCTAGGCACTGAGCTGTCTCTGGAATCCCCTCCTTTCACCCGAATGGGGAAGGACATGGTGGCTGCAACAATAGGCTCACCTTTAGCAATGGGTGTGATGATGCTGTGGGGTTGGGCAGGGTTGTTCTCCATTGTACATAGGTTGGCAATTAGTCAGAAATGACTCTAGGTTGCCAAGCAACCACAGTAACAAGGGTAGGCCCAATAAAAGCTTTCATTCGCTGCATTTTCCCAGGCTGAGGGACGTAGTATATGTGCAACTATATCCTATGTTAATTATGTAATTAATAATTTTACTATATTCTATGTTAATATAGTAACATAAGCTATTAGTTAAATTTAGTTTATATAAAATACTAACAATATATCAACAAAAATAGTATGCTAAATAGTGTTAAATAAATCACATGTAAATTGCATATAATTAATTGATATTAATATCAAGTAAATATTAGATAATGCTGAGATTATCATTATTAAATACCCAGATAATTTAATGCATTAACTAGTCATGTACAATTGATATTATATTCCATTATATCATTAATTACATTACATAAAATAATTACATCATTACATCTTTATAATGTATTGACTAATCATATATGAGAAATAATAATTATATATTTATGATTAATTATATAATTATATAATTAATTATATAATTAACATATATGCATGCTTTTAGTTCTGTGGCCTGTGATACCTGACCAGCAGACCAAAAAGCAAGGCCGTGTTGAGGCTTGAAGGACAGGCTTTTTCGCATTTCCTATGTTCTTTCCATCGTTAGATCTGCTGTGCATGCGACCCTGCAGCCCCCTTCCTGGATCTTGCTGAGGCCAGTTTTCAGAGGCCTTTGTGCACCCTGAGGAGAAATGCCATTATCTTACCCCAGTATGGGTCGCTCCTTCATATTACCCTTTCAGCGGGATTCTTAAGTGGGGAGTTTTTGTTTTGTTTTTTAATTGAAGGAAGGGTCAATGTTTTAGACCTTTGCTAAGGTGAGGCACCTCGAAGAACTTAAAGAGAGGGATTAAAGGACACATAGACAGTCCTCATGGGTCTCATAGCCGGCCCCTTTAATTCGTTGGATCATTTCAGTGTTTTTCCTAACAATAGGCTTTGCTTTGTGGTTCTTATGTCTTAGTTCATTGCAAAATGACCTTTAAATCACCATTCCTTAGAAACAAGGACCACACTTCCATCCACTTTATTGTCCCATAGTCTGCTTTCAGTGCCCAGTGATACTGTATATTTAAAGGGCAGGATCTGTTTTCTAATAACCTCCCACCTGAATTCCATTTTATTGTTCTGACCTCTGTGAAAGATAGAACGTTTAGAAGGAAATTCTGAAAGAAACTCAACCATATATCCTAGGGGAAGGTCACAAATTGGGTAGCAGAAGTTTATTAACATCCCACTCTAAACAAACTTTAAAGTCTCAGCTACGGAAATGGACCATTCATGCAGGGCCACATCTAACCCTAGTGCCTTAGAGCCACTTTCATTTTTAACAAATGCATCTGTGCCTCATTCCCAGGAGACTTGTTCTTTTTCCTGCATTCTTCAATTAGCACTGATTGCTTCCTAAAGGAATGCAAGACAACCCTGTTGTGATGCGCTTCCTGGGTTTCCAAGGACACCTATCACTTTTTTCAGTGAGGTGCCCTGAGGGGAGCCTGTGAGGAGCTGGGTCCTTTTTTCCTCTGCAATTGACTAAAGAAAAAAAAGGGGGAGGGGAGTAAAGCAAGTTCAAATAGAAAGTAAACTCTAATTTGTTACAGCAGCCAGCTCTGAGGGGCTACTGAAGAAAGAAGATGATGTCCACATAAAATCACCGTTAGATAACGCTTGAGACATGAAGCCCACAGACTTTTACATGGACAGCGCTGGGTTTGAATCTTGACTTTCCAGCTCAGGCTCATGGTCATCTCAGCACACCCCCTAAACTCAGACACCCAATTTCCTCATCCCTTAAATGGAGACAATGACATGCACTCTTCAGGGTTACAGTGCTGTCAAAACGATATCATTCACTTCCAACATTATACTAATATTTTAAATGTGTACTTTGTACCTCTCCTTTCCTAGTAAATAAGATGCTGATTTGGACGAAGTCCCCAGAGCCACCAGCCCCTCAGTAGCCTCTGCCCTCACTTTGTCCTGACTTTGCGGTGTCGCCTACCGATCCAATAAACATGGAGCCACTTGAAGTTACGCTGTGAGTTACAGGGACTCTGAGCCCCGGCCTTTGAGAAGGAAACCACTTTTCAATTAGGATTAGGGGCGAATGGTAAAGAAATCTCATGAGGGGATGCTTACGGGGCTCCATTAAAAGGCCTTCGATCCAGCCGCTGGACCGGAGAGTGTACACTGGTACAGATAGGAACTGGAAGCACAGGGAATCCAGGACAGATGGTCCCTCAGGACCAGTGGTGTGAGTGGCGATACCAGGGGGGTAAAGAGAGGGTGGGGTAGAAAGGGGGAAGCGATTATAAAGATCTATATATAACCCCCTCGCTGGGGGACAGACAAAAGAAAAGTGGGTGAAGAGAGACATCGGACAGTTTAAGATATGACAAAATAATAATAATTTATAAATTACCAAGGGTTCAAGAGGGAGGAGTGAGTGGAGGGAAGGGGAAAATGAGGAGCTGATACCAGGGGTTCAAGTGGAAAGCAAATGTTTTGAGAATGATGATGACAACAAATGTGCAAATGTGCTTGACCCAATGGATGGATGTAAGGGTTGTGATAAGAGTTGCATGAGACCCCCAAAAAATGATTTTAAAAAAATGCCTTCAAGTGAGGTTTTTCTTCATAACAGACACTCTCAGTACTGTAGTGTGTGGGAAGCTGTTATCATTTTCATTGCGTAGATGAAATTGCAGAGGCTCAAACATTCAGGTCAAATGCGGGAGAGCAAAGGTGCGCAGGAAGTGGTTTTGGAATCTGGTGGTTGGCTTGGAGAAGTCGGAATCACTCCCTGCCCCGGACGCGCACAGCTGCCGCGTCACCTATTATCTGCTTCCCTCTTGGGACTTTCAAGGCGAACTCCCTATTTTAGTTTTTGCAAAACAAGGATCCTTTTCCAAATTCTCACCACTCTTCTCTCTCCTCTTACTTAGTTCTTGCTAGGAAGATCTAAGCAGAACTATATGGAGTGTGTTTCCTAGAGAAGCAATTATTCTCTTGATAAACAGAGAGGCTCCGCTTGCCCTTTCCCGTGGCTCTCTTTTATTTGTCTTTTCCCAGCCTGCCATGCGACACCGATGGGACAAGGAATGTGGAGTTAGCATCCTGTGACTACAAGATGAACAGCTACACGGCAGGACAGAAAGGGAGAAACCTGGTCTCATTTGGGAGCCACTTTATCAACCTTGAACTGTCCGTCTTTTAAAACTTTTTTTTTTTTTAATGAAGAACATAAACAACTATTTGTTGAAGCTCTTGTTTGGAGCTTTCGTTTCAGGTGGTAAAATACTGGGACAACCCTAACCAATACAGAGGTCTTTTTTAAAATGCATGAGCATAAAAACATTTGCAGATTACTTTGTACTGTCTCCACCGTGAATCTTTGTCAGGTGCGCACACTTCAGCTTACATGTCCACCTGTGAGTGAGCCCGCTCTGTGCCGTCACCACACCTGGGCACAGGCCGAATTCCATCACTACACACTGAGGATCATTTAGCAGTGCCATCAAACATGAGCTGGCTAACGAGAGCTTGGGAGCCAAATGTGTTGGCAGCGTATTTTTGTACTTACTGTAAACTGAGAAGCACCCTCCCCTCCCATTAAAGCGTTGTGATTAACAAACAACCTAAACAAACTTATAACAATAGAGAAGAACACACGACAGAGCTCCTATGGGGCTGCAATGCTGAAAATACTTCCTAATAGATCCATTCTGAGGATGAGAAAACATGGAGATGATGTGCAAATCACTCCACAATCTCTCCAGGTTCTCCTCAGGTGATTTTAATTCTGCTTTGCTGGCCAATGAGTCAATATAGCTGACACCTGGCCAGTAATCAAAGTTTTTCGAAAGGATTATCTCAAGGAGGGTGGAGTAGAACCAAAGAGAAGGAGAAACAGCATAGCTAACACTTCCCCACGTGCAATGCAAAATCTAATGGTAAGTGCAATAATATCAGATTGCTACAAAATATCAATCAAATGAAGCTGATATTTGAAGAAAAAAAAACTGCCATTAAGTATCAGAAAACCCTATAAGGGATTACACTTATAACACCTCAGAATGAACGTGCTTTTTAAAGACACTTCCCTGATGGAGGTGATATCAAGCTTTCATTCGATGGATAAACATTTCTCCATTTCGCTTTAGCTGATCAAACTCGCCACACTAGACAAAGAATACTGGATGGAAGGCACTGAGAAGAAAGGTGGTGAATTCTGCAATTTCCTCTCTCCTTACCTCAAAGGATGCAAAGATAGTATTTTCTAAAATACTTGTCAGTATGTTAGATACAAGAAAACTTATTTCAAATCATGTGCAGATATAAAGATTTTCATTTTTTAATATGGGGCAACTGGCACTTCTATACAATGCTAAGCACATATTCATTACATTTCTCCAATTGTAGATTTAAGTGTCATCCCAACATTAAATCAGTCTAGCGGTAAATCAAGCTCAAGTAAGTCTAGTGCATGTATTGCTTTCCGCAGTGAAATCTAACCACTGTTTCATGGAGACGAGAATATACCTCACTGCTTGGTGATTAAACAATCACAGAGGAGGTGGAAAATCAACTTCTAATATTTTCAACTGTCAAATTTCATTTAGCTTCCATAAGCTCTTGTTTTTTTGTTTTTTGTTTTTCCCAAAACCACTTTATTGTTAGTTAATACAGATGTCATATCATTCTCTAGATCGGACACTTCAAGCATAATTGTAAAATTGCTTCCAAAGTTTCAAATATATTTTTTCCTTCTTGAACTTCTTGCTCTCACACAGCCACCACCACAGTACGCTCCCCGCCCCAGAAACCCTTCTTCTGCATGCTTCCCCTACAGGTTTATCAAAACATGTAACAAAAATTCGTGATGTGCATTCACGGTTTAGAGAGTTTTAGTCACTATCTTTTCACAAATAAAAGCTTTCTACATCCCTAGCAGAATCCACTTATTTTTGGTTAGAATTTTGACAATTCAGAGCCCTCTCAATGTTATAATAAAATTCTATGCTGAATTTACCTTCCTAGCATTTTTAAGGTAAATAGATAGAGAAAAAATAATGATTGAATCCGCTGCTCACATCTAATACTTTGTAGACACAACAGGTTTCGTGTTCCAATAAAGGAAGAAATACTTAAGTCCATACTCTGAGCACAGAAATGCCCTTGCTAAGAATCAGCCAGTGAGGTTTTCAATTTATAGTCATCTTTTATATTCGATGTATATATCCATGTAATTATAAAATTATGCAATTATTTTATGTACATCCATTACGACTCCATAAGAATAGCATACAATAATGCATGACAATGCACTGTGATTAGAGAAAATGGTAATTGTGAACATCTGGATTGTGGAATTTAAATTTGAAAAAGTCTGATATTATTCAAAAAGCTTTTTATTCCCAATGACCACCTGGATTTCCATTAGTCCTGACTGAAGCCCTTGATTGAAAGCAGGCTAATTAAATGTAAATGCAAATATGTTGCCTGGATTAAACAGTCCTGTAGAAAAATGATCATTTCTGTATCCTTGTTATTTGGCTACTTTGGTGAGACAGTCGTTCTTGTGTTGCCATTAAGTATATTCAACAATCTTGAAGTTTGAAAGGCCAAGAGGGTAACTATCTTAAAATGTGAATCCAAAAGTTTTTAATGAGAACAATTGAAAACTTTAAAACTGATACACTAACTTGAGCAGGCATGGGTTTTATTTAACAAACTAAGTAAACTAAGAAAATGTATCTATTTCTAATGAATTCACCTGTTATTCTCAATCTTAGGCCTCCGCCTGTGATTAACCATGACATTCATGAATTGAGGGACCTAGTGCTTTCCCTCCACCCAATGCTGGGTCTACCTTCTGGCCAGGGGAGATATTAAAACTACTTTACACCCGCTGTAGTAGGGGCAGCTAACACTCAAGGCAAATCATCAGTTGGGGTAAATGATTCACTGACTGGGTATCTACTGTCATGCATCTAATGAGTATCAGTCATGATGTCATAGATATTGAGCAGGCAAAGATGGGCGAAATATTTATTATTGATCCATCTGTCCTAGCCAGGCTCCGTTATTGCTCTACCATAGTCCCCTCTGCGCCATGAAAGCTCTCCGGCCTAGCATTCCCCCCTCCACTCCACCTCCCCCCCACTACACACACAACTGATCTTTGTCTTGAGCACAAAAAGAACATCATTTTCCCCCAATTTCTTTGCCAGCATAAAGGGAACTCCTGCCTAAAATGACATTTGTCTACTTTCTTCCTACTGGTTTTGTATACCGCCAAGCTCACTGTTGTTCCCCCTGAAACTTGACCTTTACCAGCAGATAGATTCCACAAATCTCTCCTGTGTTTCTGTCAAATTTCTGATCAGAGGTTGTGAGGGAGCAACAGCGCAGAAAGCACACCACCACCAGTCACATTCAAGAATGTGACATTTCACTTCCTAACTAAGTCCTAGTGGGCTTAATGAGGAGGGAATTCAGAGCTCACGCTTGAATAAGGGAAAAATAAAGATTAAAAAGAGTGAATCTATCAAAATAATAGGCTACTACATTTATATATACATATATGATATTGATGCATACATGCAGTATATTTAATTCATGTTTAGACATGTATTACTTTTGGTCTGTTGGTATGATTATAAATTCTGTACCCATATGCACGATATTAAGGGTTTTTTCTTTCCTTTTCCCATTTCCGACAGCTTTATTGAGATTTAATCCACATACATACAGTGTCCTCATGTAGGTGCACGAGGGTATTCTTAGTATATTCAGAGTGGTTCAACAAGCACTGTACTCTAATTTCAGAAATTGTCCCACAACCCCTTAGCTATGAGAAAGCGCCCCCGTTCTCCCCAGTTCCTCTCACCCGGTCCCCAGAAACCACTTGTCAGACATCGGTTTAGAAATTGTGTTGCCCTGCCCACTTCATCAAGCAATGGCATCAAGCAATGTGGAGCTTGTTATCACTGGCTTCTTTCGCTTTAGGTAGTGTTTCCAAAGTTTACCAATGTTAGAGTCTGTATGAATGCTTTGCTCCTCTCTTCTGCTAAATGACATGCCTTACACAGATCTACCTTGTTTAATTTATTCAATGGCGTGTTTTTCGTCGTCCCCGCCCCCTCTCTCTTATCACGCCTAGAGCCTTGTCCGTCCCATAGGCAGTGCAGTAAATGTCTTAGAATTAAATGAGTGAATATTAGAACCACAAAAGTCAGTTCACTCCTTTAGAAGAAGGGAGTCTCTTTAAAGTATGGGGGAGAAGGGAAATTAATGCAAACATGTAAACGCATGTTAATAGACTATAAACAAGACTAGCATTTCAAAGATATATATCACCATTGCTTTCTACAGGCAACTTTTTTATTAGTATTTATATTGATCCTTTTCCTTCAATACTTGTAAGCAAATAGATTATAAGGGGAAAGTATTAAATTCACACTTTCAAGCAGTTAGGAGAATGGATTTTTTTCTTCCCCTTGACCTGATTTTGTAGGAATGATATTAATAGGCTGGCATACATCATTGCATAAGAAGCAAAGAATTCTGGTGGACGTGTTAAAATATCAACATTAAGGTTTAGGGGACTGACTTTATGCCTTAAAAATAGTTCATGTTTTAAGTACAGCAGATTTACCTGTGACCATTGTTAATAATGATAGTTTTGTCATAGTGTCTTTTACATGTGGGCCTAGCACATGCTTGACTCTAAATCAGCTATAGCAGTCTCACTACAATTAGGACTTATGGCAGTTAGATTTTATGTCAACTTGAATGTTTATGAACGTGTAGGGGTGGGATCTAATGTGTCAATCAGGTCACAGACTGATGCTATCTCTTTGTGGATTGGCTTCTTGCAAGTGGAGAAGCTAGGAACATCCGCTCTTTCTTTATGACTTCACCTTCCTATGTCCCTGCCATCGCTCCACTGACTGGAGTCAAACAACTACCACCTTCCAGCTTCCTGGTTCACCATTCCGCTTCACTGGCATGCAGATACTTTAATCTGAAGAAGGACGGTGGACTAGCATCGGACTGATACACTTGAGTTAGCCTCGGCTCAGTTGCCTTCTTGATACATAATTCCTTCTATATATACACGGCTCTTTCCTATACATAGGGTGTCGCTGCACATGTTTTGCTAGACAATCTGGCCTAACACACTTCTGTATCTGATATTATCAAGGGAACAGCCTGAACTCAGGTGCAAAGATAGATAACATGCTTCTCGTTCCATTTTAAAAGAAAACATGCTCAATTATGCGTGTAATACATTAAGACATTGATACAAGTAATATGATATGTAAAATTTGACTTCCTTTTGTTCTAATAAGTTTTTTCTGCCTCGAAATTAATGTTCTATTCTAACAGGTTGTCCGTCTCTTTCTCTTAACAATTGCTAAATGCACGGATAAAGTGGCAGTTGAATCAGCCTGGCACATTTCAGCCCTCGTGAGTTAATCCACACTATTAAATTCTATTTCTTTGTTCTTCTTCACATACTCACTTCAGAGGAACAGAAAATGAATGAAAGGGTTCAAGGTTCTCAGGCTATTTGGGAAAATAGAGGAAGAAGCAACCAGAAGAATCATCCATGCAAACAGCTGACACCTTGTTTTACAGGTAGAGTACATTTGAATGGCATGAAAATCTCTCTACTCACACATATCTAAAGACTCATCTGAATCATCAGGGCAGTCAGGATCCCCATCACACAGCCAGCTCTGGGAGACACAAGTCACATGATCGTGGCAAAGAAATTCACCGGGAGCACACAATTGCTGATCTGAAAATGGAAATGTTTCAAAAAAAACAATGTGAGTGATCTGAACAGGAACGCAAGATCTATACAAAAATGAAATGTCTGACAGCAATACATAAAAGGTACATGAATACAAACCACATTTTCTACTCAGTAGCAAAGCTAAACTAATGATTACATTTATTGATTGATTGATTTCATTTGCCTCTCCACTCAAATACACACTTTTGATAGGCTTTGTTTGTAGGTTCATGGAATATACTCTTGAAATTATGAAGAATTCTGTTTGTGTTTATGACTAGAGGCTTTATTACATCAAACAAGCATAGCTCGGCAATGAGGTTTTTGAGGTTTTTCAAGTTGTTGATCCAATGCAGAGACTCTTGAGAATACAAATTTAAGTTTTCCCTTGGTTCAAGAGACATAAAAAAATCAACAATAATGGTCAAATATTGTAATTATAACTTAATCCCTGAATATTTCATTCTTAACCATCAATCAGGGGAAAATTAAATCCTAATACTAGGACTTTAAATCTCTGTATCTGTTGGATCTCCATTACTGTAATATCTCCTTCCTCCTTTCCCCAAAATCCCCCTGTGACAGCTTCTGCTACCGAAAGACAGCAGTAAACACTGTATAGTAAATGTCTATAAAGCCCATTTCTAATTCTAGATTGTGTCCGCAAAGTCCATGTTCATTTCCACCATTCTCCCAGAGGGGTTGGGATCTGTAGCTTTCCTCAAAGTTTTAGTAGCTTGTAGTCTATTTGCAATCACTTACTTTTACCCTACGGATATATTTAATAAAATTCCTCACTGATTCTGAAACAAAATTTCTTTCGTATATCTCAAGACACCTGAAATCAAGATGTGTCTCTAAACCTCTAAATGTGAAGGAGTTTTAGGAAAAAATTATCCATTTGATTTCATTTATATTTTAGTCAAGAGTGATTTATGATAAAAAGAAATCTATCATTAAATTGCTATAAGTGAGCTCATTCATTATGTATGAAATAAAATTCTAAGTGATAAAAAAGCCATTGCTTATTCAGTAGTATTTCCCAAGAAATCTACAAAATAGTGCTGCACCTTATACTTAATGACATCACAGATTTGATGAAATGTTACAGTTTTCTCTCTTCATGAACCTCCCTCCGACAACCAAAAGGTTTTGTAAATATTTATTAAACACACAGACACGCACACACTCTTTAATCTATAGACATGGTTGCGCAAATATATTTATATATTCCCAAATTAAAGGTGTTTCCTGACAGCACATATGATTTATATTATCCCATTATATTTTTTTCCTGTAAACCCACCACGGCCACCATCACTTCCATTAGCATAAAAGTTATTCAGGTACTTTACATCTAATTAATTGAAAACACATCTTGCCCTGGATTATAGTCTATGTAACTGTAGATGAAGAAGTCATTTGCTATTATTCCCTTAGGTAATTATGATGCAGTTACTGTCATTATTTCTACTGGAGTAGACTTGGATCTTGTGGTCAGAGACTACACCATAGCCAATAATACATTTGAGTAAAGTTTGTAGAAATGGAAGTAGCAGCTATATGGATAAAGGTGATTTGTTCAAATCCCTATGCTAAAGCCCTGAGGCAGAGGATTGAACCAGAATACAAAAGGAGGAAAAGAAGGAAAAAGGAAGGTTCATTATAGCTATGTGCACTTTCAAGAACCTGAATATTGGAATGGGCATAAAGGAAAACTTCAAATAATGCAAGTTCTACCAGTGTGGAATACCTATGTCAGTGAGATGGGAGGAAAACCGAGATGCAGGTAGAGCAGGTTGTGGATGAAGAATTTAAATGGAGTGGGGGTGGGCACCGACGGTGTGGTGGGTTACACACTGGCCACTAACAAGGTTAGCCTTCAGAGCCACCAGCCACTCTTCAGTGGCTTTAGGATGACACTTAAAGAGTTACAGCCTTGGATTCTCACCGGAGCACTTCTACTTACTAGCAGTGAGTTTGACTTTGACTTTGGAGGGCCAGTGCCCTGAGGAAGAGAGGACAGAAGGTTTGATAAACATGATAAATAAATTAGAAGAGAAGAAATTGAGTCATTTGTACCTGATTTTTATGATTAAGGTATTTGTCATTTATTGATTGCTTTATTTCGTTCGCTTAGTTAAGATATAGCTTGTTTCCTTCTTTTGGAGAAACTTGCATTGACTATTTTATTCAATAGGTTCTTATGTTGATGTCCAGACAATTATGCTACGCATTATATGCTCACTCACTCATTGAGCATGAGAGACTGGATGTAAATCGGTAAGTTTTAAATGCCGCGCACAGCAGATGTAGGGTTCTACAAACATCTAAGAGACCAGTCAATGGGTTCCATGTTTTCTCCAGCTTTATCCAGTGCCCACTGTTCTGATCCCTTTCCGAGCAGTCAGCAAGGTAGCTTGAACCTTCACCTTCTGGTTTCACGGTCATTGGCGCTGAAGTTCCTGCATCTTTTAATCCTCACACCTAAGGTTTCCCTGTGTCCTCACTTTCTTAACTCCTCTTGGCGCAGGACCGGATTTGTATATGGTTATTTTTTTGAAACTGTAGGCAAGGCGTGCCTGGGTGGTGCACATTACTAATATGCTTCTGAAAGAATGGCAGAGGATGCACCTTCAGAGAAACAGCATTGAGATCCCTGTGGAGCACATGGCTCCTTGGCCGGTCACAGGGCTGAGCTGCACACAAGCTGGCTCAACTCGACTGCTTCCAGCCGTCAAAGAACAGTAACACTGACAATCGCTGTTGGGATTTAGAGAGAGGATTCAACTGTGAATTTGTAAAAGATTACTTCCTAATCACAATTACGGCCCCACGAAGGCTGAAATATATACATGTGACACTTGAATGTTTTATCCATTTTATTTTGTTTTAAGTACCAATGTTCACCTACTGTGAATCATACATGCATTTAACGCCATGGGAATATATACAAAGGACTCATTCTTAGTATGTATTCACCTTCAAATAGATATATATTAACATCCATCATAATTAAACAATGACTTTTTGAAATTAAAACATACAGGTTTGCTTAATAAGTCTATGCTCTCTGATTAATAATAAGGCCGACCCTTTAAACAAAATTTGCATTGTTGAGATTTGTGGGGGAAGGGGGACATATTTATATCATGCTTCTAGAAGATAGCTATTAAGAATAGATACTGGGTGGGGAGGGAGGGGAGAAAAAAAGAGGAGCTGATATCAAAGTGCTCAAGAAGAAAGATAAAGTTTAAAAATTGTTTATGCCAACAATTTTGCATATCTGCTTGATATAATGGATATATGGATTGTTATATGCAAGAGCCCTCAATAAAATGATTTATTAAAAAATCGTAGCTACAATTCAATCATTTATTTTTCAAACATAGATTCCATTTTGAGGAGCCGTGTTGGGCTGCTAACTGCAAGTTCAACAGTTCAAAACCACTGGCTGCTCTGTGGAAGAAAGGTGGAGATTCCTACTCCCGTGAAGACGGGCAGTCTGGGAATACTCGCAGAAGCATGTCTGCTTCGTCCTACAGCTTCAATCGATGGCAGGGAGTTTAGGTTGGTATATTTCATTTTAAGGTCAATCTTTAAAATCCTTAAATATAGGACTCAAATGAGTGATAGTTTCAGATTTTAAAACCAATTACTGTAAATATAAGCCACTGGGTTGAGTTCTTTGAATAAGAATATAAATATATTTCTATGGGGTTGTGTGATTCCCAGTTATCTTACTTAATGTTTCCTCCTGCACTTTTGTGAGAGTGAAAATAATCTTATTTTAAAGGTTTCTCTATTGTATAATGCTATAGATTGCAATGGAAGCGATACGATTTTGAGAATAAAGAGGCCATCCGGGGTACATCCCTACGGAAGGGGATAAAAGCTAGTACTGTGCGTATCTCTTTATAAGAATAGACTCTCAAAATCAAGATTCATGTAAAGATTAAAATAACCACAGCCATTAGATTTTTATTCATTCCAGCACAAAAAAATATAATATATGGTTTCTACACTTCTTTTAATAAAAGTTTATAATATTTTTGAATATTTTGTCAACATAGCAGAAAGACATTCTATATATAATTTGCCACAATTAGCTAATTTATAGTTCTCACTTTAATATTACAATAAATTGCTAATTTATTTAATATTCTCAAAAAGAAAATTAGTTTACCAACAAATTAATTCCTTACTGAGTGCATAATAGGGCACCCTAGGAAAATCTAAGAAATATAAATGTGGAGATCTGTTAACTAATTACAATAGGAATGTAAGAAATGGGTAGTATTTTGTAACTGCCAGTGTCCAGAGGAGTGGGCTGTTGATACTTGCTAGGTAAAATAATAGCTAAAATTTCCTGACAAATCAAAGTACTAGCGAAGTCCTATGAAGTATACCTTCATAACTTACTTAACATTAGAACCAATTTCCTGACCGTTTGTCATTCTATGGGCAATAGTACACTGTGGAAATCTATGCCAATAAGAGCGTCACTCAAGGTGGTTGTCTTTCAAAGGAGTTTCTGAATTAAAACAACTTAGAAAGGAAGGCCTGTCCATTTATTTCTGAAAATTAGCCAATGAGCATATTATAAGCCACAATCAAATAAAAATATTTTTGTTACAATGCTAGAAACAGAGCCCCGAGTTGGAACATGTGAGCTCTGGTGGGATAGTGGATTAAGCATTGTGTTGCCAGCCACAAGGTCAACAGTTTGAATGGACCAGGTGCCCCAAAGACAAAAGATGAAACGTTCTGCTCCTGGGTAGGTTTACAGCCCCAGAGACCCAAAGACGCAGTACCTCCCTGTCCTGCCAGGGCACTATGATTAGGATGGAGTCAATGGCAGTTAGGTTAGACTGTACTGCACACGAGCCACAGCTGTGGAGCCAGGACTGGGCACCATTAGAGTGTTTTAATTAAAGTTGCCATGAATTGGACCCAATTGGGAGGCAATTAACAACAGCAGTATTTAAAGTCAACAGGAACTATGCATTGTTTCTGCTTCTCACTTCTGACTTAAATACAGGATGATTAGTGATAGATAACTAATAATGGCTGACAGAAATATGATAATATATTATTTTTGTCCCATGTACTTGGCAAAGAAATTACTACTAGGATTATACAATCCTTCTAGAAACCTGGGAGGACTATTAATAACCATATTTCCAATTTTGATAAAAGTTCCTGTAAAATCATTTAAAACTCATATAACAACCACTAGAAAGCATCTTAAGCCCTTTCTTTAACCTTTCCCCACGACAGAAAAATTTTCATATATGCAATTCCACAAAATAATGCTTAAAACTGTTTTTGATAATATGGCTTGAAGAACTTCTTTTCCAGTACTTGCTTCTACTGCTATTTCACCATTATATATACATTGACTCACCATGGTGGACTACTAGTTTTTCTTAAATATATCATTTATGTATCTTTTTCTCCTTTCTTGGAACAGCCATTCACATTTAACAAGATTCTAGTTATTCACTAAAGTCAAAGACATGTTGCCTCTCTCAATAAAAACTCCCCAAAACAACAGCTCAACATGCCCCAAACAAGCCCTATCATGCTTAGCTGTAGGTGTCATTCCCACAGCAGCTGCAGTAGTGCAGAGAGACTTATTTTAGACTTTGTATTTGCACCAAAAGGTTAGTTCAATGAAAATAGGTCATAATTTCTGAAGATAACTATTAATTTGGAAAGAGAATTTTTAAAATCTTCAAAGCAATACCTGTGTTCTATGTTTTACTATTATAAGAATCATAAATAGCTTTGTTTAGTTAATCGTCGAAATAAAACTAACTTCTCCCATAGTTGAAATAAAGCAGCCTGAAAGAAAAGATTGTACCATATAAAATTAAAGCAATCATATAAACTAAAATAAAATGGAAAAGGGTCCATGAGATCCTCTCCAGTCTCTTAAAGACTCTGCTGAAAATTATAATGTTTACAATAGCTGGTTGTGCAATGGTCACTTAGAAAACTACTTTAGTGGTCGGCTTTTTGAAAAATGTAATTCCTCTAGAAATGTCATTTTATTAGTAAGATAACATTGAACTCCCCATTGTAAGGCCTTATTTAATACTAACCCATGTCTATATTTTAATTAGTGTACAGTTGAGGAAGCTGAGAGCCAAGGAAAGTAGATCAAAAATAGTCAAACATTGGCACTTTCATGCACCAAGGGAATCTCTCTCCTGGATATATCAGTAGAAGAACAAAAACAAAAAAACAAGCAAACATTACTCAAGCAAAGACACAAAGACATCGATTCAATTCTGGCTCACAGTGACCCTCTATAAGGCTTCCAACCTGTATATCTTTATGGGAGCAGATTGTTTCCTCCTCCTTCTCCCACGGAGCAACTAATGGGTTTGAAATGCCAACCTGTCTTTAGCAGCCCCAAGCAGATCCAATAGAGCCTCCAGACCTACTTTCAAATTATATCATTGTCCACTTGCCAGTGTTAGATCAATTCTAAAAACAAAACAAACAAACGAAGTCTACAGGTTTGAGTTACAAGTCATTGAGTAATGGTATTATCCATGTTTTAATCACATAATATGACTTTTCGTAAGTAATCCCAACTCACTGCTGAAACCATATCAGTAACTGAGAACCTTGGTTCCACTAATGACAGGCAAGGTGACAGACACACGCATGCAACTGTGCACTGGTTCTTCAGTTTTAAAAGTGGCATGCAACTCCAACTGTGGATCATCTGCCCCTGATGCTAAGCATGATTAAGAGACACAAATAGGCCTGGGTTTGGCCCTCTTATGGACCCTGAGTGGCTCAGTGGTTAAGCACTCCTCTGCCCACCTCAAGGTCAATGGCTCAGTCACATGAGAAAGAAGCAAACAGGTAGACATGGCATTTCCATGCATCTAAAGACCTTTTATTCCTAAGTGGAATTCTGTTTGTTTTAACATTTTCTACACTTTCAGATAAAATATTTTTGCCTCTCAATGTCAAATGCCAGTGGAAATACATTTGCACAGGACAAAAGCCAGTTATAAAGAGAAGTCGAAAAAGGGTCCTAAGAAAGAAGCTATAAGCATTCAAAGAAATAACATCCTACTGAAGAATATATGAAATAATAATTTTGTGAATTGAGAATATGTGATTGTTATGGGTTAATATTCAAATATATGATCTCTTTGTATTATGAAACTGACATAGTTAAAGTTTATTGTGCCAACGTGGTCAATTACACATGTGGGGTTAATTGAAGGCCGGGATAAATGGCTCAGTGAGCCTTGCCTTTCTAGTTCTCGGGTCTCTTGCTTTCTGATGGTTGAACCAGGGTGCAGCTGTCTTTACCAGTTCCCTGCTTCAGCTTGCAAGGCTCACTTCCTATGAGACAGCACTGAGGAGAAGCCACATGGACCTACCCTGATGCAGCCCTGGGTGCTGGAGCAGCTGTGTGGAGACCCTGCCAGCGCTAAGATGCTTACACCTTCACTGATTCAGCTTTCCTCCTGCAGTCGGCATCACTGTATGTGTATTGTGAGATGTGGTGTCTGACATATATATATATATATTATATATATATATACTTGTGGGCTTGGGCAGCACTGGGTTGGGATGTTTTCTTGATGTGCACTTACCCTTTATATAAAACTCTCTCTTGTACATGAGTTTCTGTGGATTTGTTTCTCTAAAATGCCCAGACTAACAAAGAAACAATTCTATATATTTACACTTCCAATTGGCTACCAAATTTACAATAATCCCATGCCTTATTAAGTACCAAGTGTTTGGGGATCTACTGATGGCAATGTATGCACAGAATAACATCTTATCTAAACCTAAACAAATATAGAAAATTTAAAGACATCGTTATCCTCAGGAAGAGGCTTTGGCTATTTCTTATCCATCATAACGAACAAAGGAAAAGTCCTTCGGTAAATACTTCAAAACCAATGTTACATTTAATTTTCAAGGAGAATATTGTTTTGCTATCTCCGATCATTGAAACGCTGGTAGACTCCATATGCTTCAGCAGCAATATTTTAAAAGACTTTGAAAATGCTTCCTTACTGAAGCAGGTAGGAGGGGACATCAGGGTAAAAACACTGTCCTTTATTTAGCAAGAAACAAAGTATATATTTTTTTATCAGAATGCAGCTGGCCTGTTTTTACTATCCTTGCACGGCAGCTTGGTACTTCTGGGGTTGTTTTCCGAAATCGCAGTTGAAATGCTCTATGTTTGTATAGCGTCCACTGGAGTGAATCTGCAAGTTATCCCACACCAGACATTTTTAAGAAAGGGGCACTTTGACAAGTCTCCTAAATAAATGTAAAACATTGCATAAATGATTGGCATTTTCTTTTAAGCGCCATTCCCTAAATTGTGCATGGGATTCATGAACAATTCTTAGAGCACATCTCTCTCTTCCTGTCATTGTTAGACTCCTGAGATATGAAGTAGGTGATTGGGCTTTGCCTCTGGAGATGATGCACTGTCTCCTACCAATATTCTAGGTTCTAATCATTGGGATTCTCAGATCCTGCAATTTTATAAATATAAATCTCCTAGTTGAGATATATTTTAGTGCCCTAATTTTCATTCCCCATTTTAAAGGGCTCTTTTAAGGAAAATAGAATCCATTAGATTATCCATTTATAGAGGTTTTAATCACTATAAACAGAAATAAACACTGAGAATATAAAGAAAGATGAAACAGATATCTCTATACAAGTTATTGATGGTATCCTAGAAATATAGGCAAAACATCAATATTGGTTATAATATGGTCCCACCAATCCTTGGCCTTTGTGTTACAGTGTGATGCCATATGAGACGCTATGATGCTAGATGGTAAGTCACAGGTATTTCAAATCTTAGGAGTACAACCGAGGCTGGACAAGTTTCAGTGGAGCGTCCAGACTAAGATTTCTCATGAAGAAATAAAATTACTTAAAAACAAAACAAAACCAACGATGCTGGTGTGAGCTTGCTGAAACCCTGCAGAATAGTGTCTGACAAGGGTCTGGAAGATGAAACAATCATGTTACAAGACACTCAAAAGTTGACCGGCGAAGTGCTTTGATGTGGCACATAGGGAAAATGGTGAAAAAACCACCCCAAATGCAATGGAACTCATAAACTTCAATGTTCTAGATATTAGTGAGCTGAAATTGACTGAAGATAAGTAATAGTATTATAAGAAAACAAAACAAACAAAAAAGAAAACAAAAAGACTAGAGTTAGAAAACCAAAAAAGAAGCATTTTTCTCCAAGCAAAATTTCTAAATTCCAATGTGCTAACAATTTCACCATGTTGCCATATTATTGTAGGATACTATGTACAAAATATTGAAAAACTCGGTATGCAGGAAAAGTTGAAGAAATAAATGGAATCCTTTTATCAACAAAAATTGACAAATGCTCACTCATTTCAGAAGGCAGCCAATGATCAACAAATGATTAACAAACAGCGTTATTGAAAGAAGATTTCTGAGCTACATTCATGCGCTGGAGGAAAACAGGGCATGCTGCAAGTACTTATGGGATTCCAACTGAGATGCTCCCAAAACGAATGCACCTGTGGAAGCTTTCACTAATCCGCTATGAAATTTGAAAACAGCTAGCTGACTCACCCAATGGAAGTTAATAGTTAATAAAGTCTATATAAATGAATACAATGGTCTTGTCCGTTCCAAGGAAAGGTGCTCTAACCATGTAGAAACACTATCAAACAAAACAATTAATGTCACAAGCAATTAATTTTTTTGCTGAGGATACGTCAAAAAGGGTTGCCACAGTATATTGACAGGGAACTGCTCAAAATTCAAGCCCCCGCCCCCCCTCAAAAGAAACTCAAGCCAGATTTAGAATAAGAACGATACCATCTGGTCAATGCTGACTCAGAGTGACCCCTGCGCTTTCTGACGCTGGATCTGTTTACAAGAGTAGAAGCCCAGTCTTTGTCCCACAGAGCTCTTGGTGGTTTACGAACTGCCTACCAGGAGGATTACAGACTTTTGTACAACCACTACACCACCAGGGCCTGGGTTAAATGGGGAGAATACCAGAAAGATGTTCACCTTTGTCATAGTAACTATGCAAGGGGATTCCAGTGTGGGGATAAATTTAGAAGAAGGGATATTCCATAACTCTAAATTATGCTCACATGGAACCTGTACATAGACTAAGAGGCAAT
This sequence comes from Tenrec ecaudatus, assembly GCF_050624435.1. Lineage (NCBI taxonomy): Eukaryota > Metazoa > Chordata > Mammalia > Afrosoricida > Tenrecidae > Tenrec > Tenrec ecaudatus. Next base: position 108,794,970 of record NC_134542.1, on the reverse strand, counting down.
TGTCTGAATAGACAATGCTGCAGCATTTCAAATCATGAAGGATGTACGTGAAGACTGCATCCGTTCACCCTACTTAATCAATCAGTATGCTGAGTAACTAATGTGAGAATCTGGATTATATTAAGAAGAAGGCACCAAAATTTTAGGAAGTATCCTTAACTACCTGAGATAGATGAGAAAATGTTATTGGCGGGAAGTGAAAAGGGCATGAAGCCTTTATGGGTGAAGATAAAAATCTACAGCTTTCAATATAGATGATACCTTAATTTATAAAGGAAATGGATCCTCAACCCAGGCAGATATCATGATGAAGAAGGCTTGAGGTTATCAACAATCTCATATACTTGGAGTCCCAAGGAATGCCCCTGGAGAGCAATAAAAAAATAAAGGCCATATTGCATTGAGAAAATCTGCCACAAAGGGCTTCTTTAAAGTGTAAAAATAATAATAAAGTGTCAGCATCCTTGTACTGAAGGACTACTCTGGCCTCACTTCTTCCAAGGCAGAGTTGTTGGTGCTTTTAGCACTCAGGATTATCCTATAAGCAATGAGGACCTGGATCCACTCCAATGACATCCTGCCGTAGCCCTCTGAAAAGCAGAAGGAGGAATCTCATTGTGAGCAACAGCCAGGAGCTGAGACCCCTGTGCATGATGCGCGTGTATTCTGAAGCCAGCCACTACCTCAGTGGAACCACAGCACAACTTTTCCAACTACGGAGCGAGGAAAGCCAAGTGTTCTGTGCAGGAAGTCCTCTTACAGAGCGGGTGTCTCTGGGACTTAATTTAGGGCGTGCAGTTTGCCAGCCCATGAAGCTTGAAATGAATGTCTTTGGGTTGAGGTTTACAGAGAAGGGGTATGTCCCTTTGGCATTTATTAGCCGTCCTGAAAGGACTTTGAAAAATGGCCCAATAAACAACTCAACCCTGAGCGCTTCTCACTGGCATTAAAACATGTTACCTTCCTTAATAAACCCTTTAATCACGACTTGTGTCTGTGCGTCCTGTGTGGTCATTGCCATGGACATTAGAACCCGGGGTAAAAATAAGGAACATAAATAAAGACAACTCACTCACCAATGGGCATTCCCTGGGAGCAGTCCCAGTAGTCATTGCAACAAGGCAAGCCATACTCACACTGAAATGCAGCTCCATCAGAGATGTTGCCCTAAAAGTTTGACTTGGGAGTCAGATGAACACTATTAATACTTTAAGTGATGAATAACTTATACTTCTAAATGCTTTCTTCTCTCAGTAGTTTCACCTACAGGCTACCTAAAACCCATGTGTTTTCATCTTTTCTCCATAAAGTTGCCATCCAGTCTGATAGGATTATTGAAAAAAATACATGAAAACAGTTTAAGGCATTAATGTTCATGTGGACAATTGTTAAGGCATTTGGGTATCAATGCAGAAAAATACCACAATGCAGAGGGAAATCCCACAGATAAAAAGATTGAATTTTTTAAAAAAGAAAAACAAAACACCAGAAGTTTTATATACCATTGAAGCTTTATACACTCTTTACAATTTCATCACATTTCCTACTGTTTCTCCAACAGCAAAGTCTAAAGCTTGACCATATAATTTAAAAGTGTACATGTCTATATTTTTATTATGTTATCTATTATATATTATGTAAAACAAAAACATATAACACTTTAAATGTATATAATTTTTCATGAAAAATTGTTATCTTTCTATTCTCTTTTCCAGTGACCGTCTTGAATCCCCTTATATTAATCAACACACTCACTGCTCACACCCTGAAAACCTAAAAGGTCTTTAAAGAAAGTGAGGCAAAGCAAGGATGATGCTTTGAGGATTATGCTGTTCCGCATGTGAAAGTTGTCAAGTAAATAAGAAAAGCCAAAGAATTGATGCATCTGTGTTGTGGTCCTGACAATGACTATTGAAAGTTCCCTGGACCGCCAAAAGAACCAGCAAACATAAGAAATGTCCCAGAATGCTCTGTAGAAGCAAGGACGGCAAGATTCCCCTCACAGATTTGAGGCATGTTATCAGGAGAGATCAGTCCTTGGAAGAGGAAATGATGCTTGGGGAAAAACAAGCAAACTCACTGCTAACAATACTGACTCATAATGTGCCTGAGTCAGAGGAGAGTAGAGTAGAACTCTCCCTGAGGATTTCTAAGGCCGTTAATCTTTACAAGAGTGGGAAACCTCATCTTCCTTCTGAGTAGGCTGGTGGTTTGGAACTACTGACCTTGACGTTAGCAGCTCAATGTGTAACTACCCTGTTTCCCTGAAAGTAAGACATCCCTCCAAAATAAGACCTACTTATACCTTTGCCCCTTGCTGAATTATAAGATATCCCCGAAAATAAGACCTCCCTGAAAATAAGGGCCCCGAAGCTCCTGTAACTGGACTCTGGACCATAGCGGCAGGCACCGCCACATAGCTCACTGTTGGCTGCAGTGCAGCCAGAGCAGACGGGAAGTGTGAGGTCTCTTTTTAATAAAATAATAAGCAATAAATGTGTACAGTATTCTTCTTCATGGAAAAAGAAGACATCCCCTGAAAATAAGACCTAGCGCATCTTTGAGAGCAAAAATTAATCTAAGACACTGTCTTATTTGGGGGGAAACAGGGTACTATGCTCCCAAGGCTCCACTGGAGGAGCAGCAGCAAAGAGGGAGACCTTCTGCAAGATGGACCGACACAGTGGCTGCAGCCACGGCTCCATGCTGAGGATGGCGAAGAACCAGGCAGTGGTTTGTTCTGTTGTCATCGGGTTGCTGTGAGTCAGAACCGACTTGATGGCACCTAACAACCCACAACAACAACTGCTCGTGGCGGATTCTGACGCCCAGGGACCAGAAGTAGGTTTTCAGACTGGAAGTCTTTATGGGATCACATCACCCTACCTTCTATTATTTAATAATCCAACTTGGTTTGCTTTGAATCTTTTTTTAATTTAATAAATATTTTTATTGGGGCTCATACAACTCTTATCACAATCCATACATACATCAATTGAGCAAAGCACCCTCAGAATCTGTTCCATAGTCCCAAGATTTAAAACGAGGAAGTAAGGAAATGGATTCATCATTTTGAGAAATTTTGGAGTTCTCTTAATGATTTGAAATTATGTATAAGTGCTTTACCACATAAAAATGAAAAAGACACTTTTAACTATGACAGCAAATGGGATAGTACTATGCACGGGAAATATCAAAAATCTAAATTCTCAAGTTCATATCTCACTTTACTCTCCTCTCATATAACTCAAGTAATTATTTGATTATTATAACTAGATGTGTTCCTTTTCTGAAAACCATTGTGAAGCCTTAGGAAAGGGCTGCATCGTTGAGCTAGTATTTCCAGAAGAGTGTAGAATGAAAATAGCGACCATATTTCCAGAGCCATTCCTTTATACAAGTCAAGCTCTCACGGTTTGCATTTTTCTCCTGCATCCCTAATGGAATGTCTAGCTTTACTGTGTCCCATTGTTCTTACTGATCACCATGGGACCATGTTCATTATTGGAGAGATGGTAAACCAAATCGACTAATTATCCCTACCCTGAAAGACACAAAACAACGTCCTCGTCCATGGCCTAGCACTCAAATGAGACCACATGCTAAGATATGTTATCAAACATACATTACGCAGATTATCTTATGGTGTCCTTAAAACTATTTCTGCTATTTTCAGTGCCCAATCAAGCTAGCAGTGTTTCCTGTTACCTTCCTCAGAGTGATGTCTGAAATAACTCTTTCAGTCAAACAACCTATAGGTGTAGATGGCACCTGCACTAGTGTAAATAAAGCGTAAAAAGTGTGAGCTCCGTGAAGTTTACATCAATATAAATAAAAGACAGAGAGTTTAATATATGCCACCTCACAAGTTTGTCGTGTGACCTAAAACAAACAGAAAACCCGAGAAAGTTAAGGGTAGGCCACCTGCTCCACACAAGATCTGCGTCTTTCCTCTGGTCATGAGATGCTCAGGGTTTGCCCTGACTGATTGCCCTCATTTAGAAAAATAGGTCTTAGTAAATAGGATATTTTTAATTCGTGCACTTTGGAAGAGTTACCAGGAAAGACCAGTCCCCAGAGAAGGGCTTCATACTTGGTAAAGCAGAAGAGTCGCAAAGACCATGAAGACCCTCAAGGAGATGGACTGACACAGGGGCTGTAACAGTAGGCTCAAGCACAGCAGCAATGGTGAGGATGGAGCGGGGATGATGTCAATCTTTTGTACACTGGGTCTCTAAGTTGTCATGAACTTGACTGCTGCTTGGGAACTGACTCAACAGCCCCAACAAGAACATAATTGTCCATCAGACATATTGAAACCACAGATTAGGAGAAAGAACAATAACGCCTGTGTTTATAGGCAAGACTGAAAGGAAGGCACACTTTGGGGAAGTTTGAACTGTGTTTATTGTATCTAAGAAGTATTTTTAATTTTGAGTTCTCAAAAATTCTAGACAATGAGGTCATTCTAATTTGCATATAACAAGAATTTCATTGGCTATAACCTACCTGCAGAATGAAATTATTGTTATATAAATCAGCAGCTTTTGAATACTTTTCAAAACCAATTTAGTGTAACATCTATGCATATAGTGCCTTGTATATATATACATACACACACCTGAGGATATATGCCGCTGGACTGTGTAACAAGATTTAAGTAATCAGTTATTCTGTTTTCTGCTTTAAGAAAAATAAAATAAGGATTAATGGAAAAATTGCAATGGAGAAAACTTTTTGCATCATATGGCTAATTTTTTTAATAGTGAGAGAAAACATTTATCTCATATGTACTATATTCTCTTACCTGAGGAAAATAATCTGTACAGACTTTTCAATCTTAAAATTACTTATGTTAATGTTTAGAAATAATGTCTATTTATAAAACAGAAAAAAAGTACCACTACTTTTGTTTAATGTAATTTAGCAAAAACAGTTTCTTTACCTTAGAGCAGTTAAACATGGTGATTTTAATTGGGTTAGAAAATCTAACATGGTAATGGACAGATTTCTGATGTAAAGTAGCCCCTGTGCCTTCTGATTAAAGTAGCATCCTTTGGATTAAAGGAACATTTTAATGTCCAGTGTTGTTGGAGCTTCCTTCTAGAATGTTTCTTAGGAGAAAGTCCATATTTTCTTGATCCTGTACTTATAGTGGTTGATGAACATTTTCCTATTTGACTAAAGGAAAATCCAATGCAAGCACTCAATTAAAGGAGTAGATTAAATGGATTTGTATAAGATTTGATTTTTTTCTTTTGCATTTTTCCAGCATCATAACAGTTTTCTGGTGTTTCTAAGCAAAAATTATGTTGGCATGTAGTAAATTGGTTTGTATAGAGGAAGAAAACTTCAATATATTCCCATATGTTGTGTTACATTATGTTTCATTATGTTATGTTGTGCTATATTTTACTTCAAGACTTTTCAGAGAACATTTTCTGATTCATAATAATGGAGATATTTTATTTAGGTTTCTACTTCAGCTGCTAAAAACTTAAGCAGATTTCAAACACTTGAATGATGAAAACTCATATGCTTCAAAGCTATCTATCTCCAAATTGGCTTCCAACCACCTGAATTGGAATCCCCTGGAGTGGGGGTGCAACAAAAGCAATTTCAGATCTTTGTTTAGCATCTCTGAAGGTGAGTTCACGAAAATAAACTTCTGTAAAGCCATCCCAGTACTTTTGTATGAGAAATTGGAGTTTGAGAGTTCTAACCCTGAATTTTGATGTGTCTTTGTCAATGTTAAATTTTACATTATCTAATCCAAACTTTAATTTTAAGGAAGTGGGTCTCTTTAGTATATTCTAGGTAGCCCAACATGTGGCTTAAATGAGTTTTCGATGCTCCAATTGAAAATGGATCCCTTGTTAGTGTAAAGCCATACCCCAGTCTTGCCGTCCCAAACTGAGTTTATTGCGAAAATTCTTTGCCCCCTTGTCATTGATTCCCACCCCTCCCCCCTCACCCATTTTCCTTTATAGTCCAATTTCTGCTCTCAGGCTTTACCAGAGGCATATTTGCATTTTATGGGTCCTGAGCTTATTATTTTTGAATTGTTTTCAATTTTTAAAATAGAAAATTACCAATACAAATATTGTACAACAGCTTATATATGCATATATGTATACATATTTCCAAATATATGTATACATTTTTCTTTTATGGTATCTCAAAATTCTACCTCAAGTTCAGCAGATTTAATTGCTCCAATTACTATTTTGGACTTAGATTATATACCTTCACATATTGTCAGCAAGCCTCTCTCTACGGAGAAAACAACGTATGTTAAAGAAGAAAGCAAGACACCTGTCTGTCTGTCTCGGTGCCCTCTGGTCGGGTTTCACTCACAGTGCCTCCCAGCCTCCGTACAAAAGAAAGAGCCCTGCGCCTTGTTGTGTGAGCCTCGTAAGTGTTGCCATGTTTGTGCTCATTGTCGCCCCTAGTAGCTTTACAAACAAGGATTTATTAATATTATTATTAATATGACTCCACTTAAGTAAAATAAAGTCATTTCCTAAGACGTATTAAACAAAAATCGTGTAATAAGTATGCATTTTCCCTCTTGGTCAGTATCTACAGGGGCATAATGGCACAGAGGCTAAAGCACTGATCTTCTGCCAATGAAAAGGTCAAAGGTTGGATCTCATCAACTGTTATATGTGAAAAAGGCCCAAGTTCTGCTTTGCAAACATCGCAGTGTTGGAAACTTCATTACGGGCTCTCCGTCGCCCTGAGGCCCTACGAACTGTAATTCGCTAGACGGTAGTGGGCTCTGTTTAGTGTGTGTTCCTTTCTACAATATAAAAATATATAACGTATTCTTCTCAAAGTATTTTTAATAAAGTATAAAGAATACCGGTTTGGACATTTTTTCCTACTATATAAAGATAGGGGGAAATTGATCTGACTTAGAGTATGTTATTATCTCTGCATCTGGTATATATCTTAAAATTCTCATTACTAATACAGGATCGAGTGGAAATGTGGATGTATTTGAGAGTCTCATGAGGAACTAAAATCCAATATGAATTAATGTAAGGAAAAGTTTCATTAGATAGATTTTAGTGAGGAACCGTGGTCGCTGTGTGACAGGAATACCATAGTCATTTCATAATACATATCTGCATAGCTTTCATGGAATCAATTCCTATTCTAAAAAATCATGAAATTCTAAATAATCTTGAGACTAACACAATTTAACAATAAGAATGAATGTAAAATATAAATGATTATGCATGCTCTCCAAAGCAAGTCGTTACACAAGAAATGGCACCACTATATCTCCAGAGTCTAGTGCATGTTAGCACTCAATAAATAGTTGTTTAAAGAATAAATGATGAATCACTGCTGTATTACAAATATGCACCGAGAGCTAAGGAATAGAGAGACGGTGACCTTTATTGAAGTACAGAGAAGGGCAAATTGGGATAAGAAAAAGTTCAAATAAATTCATCTTTAAGCTGTTTGAGGGTGAATTTCTTAATCATAGAAACAGAATAAGATAACTTCATCACTGGAAGAAAACTAGGAAAGTAAAATATATTCAGAAAGCATAATTAATTTAAGGATAAAACAAATAATTGCAAGGAGTATAGGAATTAGAAAACATAAGAGCAAATAATTACAGATGAATTACATTTTGAAAGGTTTTTTTTTTATATGGCCAGGTGCTTTGGACTTTATTTCATCAATAAAGGTAAAACACTGACTGTTTTAAGGATTTTAAACAATGTTTATAAAGAAGGATATAGCCATACTATGATAAAAGAATCCATGCAGTTGTCTGGAGAATGAATCAAAGATAGAAAAGTCTTGCAGATAAACGATTTTCATAGTTTAGCCATGTACTGATGAAAATGTAAATGCAGGCACGGAAATGAAGGAAAGAAGGAAGTGAAGCAGCCACTTCCTTCTGAGATTACAATGATGACACCAGTTAAACCACCATAACACAACTCAAGAAAATGGAAGTGTTTCTTGTGTAGATTAAGAAGCGGCATAATGTATGCAGTAAAAGAAACAGTCAGCGTGAATGAATAATAAAAAAAGTTTGTGAGCACATAGGGTTAAGAGTACTAAGGGGTGTTATTCTTGACAAGCGGCTGAAGGTGATTCCACGTGTGCTTGTAGGGCTCAGGGTGCTGAGGTCACAGGAAGAACAGGGCGAGCTGAGTTGCAAAAGTTGCATTTGAAAATGAAGTCCCTGAAAAACTTGACATTGTAACTGTAAAAATATAAATCTGTTTACAATTGCTTTCAATGATAAAGAGAGATAGAGGCCAGTGGAAGAGGAGGGCGGGGTGGGAGTACATCCAGATGAAAACCACCCCCAATGGGAAGCAAAAGGCTAGCTGAGGTAGGAAGAAGTCATTTACATTTTTGTTATGTTTGACATTTTTCATGGTGGATAACATGGAAAAGACTAGTGGGGAGGGAAAAAAAAGGATGTGAACAAATTGATTGCTATTACATCAAACAAGACTATGATGAAGGAAAAGAATAAATCAAATTAAAACATTAAAAAGAATATTTGTAAAAGACCCTTTTCAATCATGGGGAATATCTGGTAAAGAGAGGGAGATAATGTATGGTGATAGAATTTGTTCAGGGGGTTTATATTATAATATTTCTCAGATATAATAGGTAAACTCAACAGCCCTGAAGCATGACTTTTGCAGGAGCAGTGGCTTATTTGATGTGGCTTTCAGCCAAAGTTTCTCATTCCCAACAAATGACCTTTTCCTACCTGAGTCTGATAGAAGTGGATGGAAGACACTGAGAGGATTCACTTGTAAATCATTTTGATTAGTATTTCCTGGAGTGACATCCTTCTGTGTATAAAATGATTCCCCTGAGAGGCAGGGGGAGGGATCTCATTACCAACAAGAAACAGGAGTGGACCACGTCCTCTGGCTCTAAGATTCTTTCACAATGGACCTCCTGGGTCAGAAGACAGCTGCAACATCAGAGGAGCAGCAGCAGAAGCAGGAGCCAGAGCATGGAACACTGATGGAATTCCCAACCCACGGAGAAGTAACGCTGTGTGCTTTGTGCAGAAAGCTGGCTGTGTGAGTAGGGTACCACTGGGCACTAATTCACGGTTGATGCTTCAAACCCACCAGTTGCTCTGCAGGAGAGAGATGAGACTGTCTTCTCCAATAAAGAATTACAATCTTATAACACTTATACAGGGTTGTTATGCGTTAAAATGGATTTGATGGCAATGGGTTTAAATATAATGAATTATTATTCATATATCATATTACTACGATAAGATATTTAGTAGTACAATACAATACATTATAGTATAATAAGATATTAATGATGTCATTGTTTACACTATTCCTGTCATAATATTGCTATTGTACATTGACTGTGTTTAGTGGTGGCGTGCTGGGGACATACTGGGCAGCTAACAGCATAATCAACACTCTTAGGGAGAAAAATGAGGCTCTCTACTCCTATAAATTGTTACTCTTAGAAACACACAAGGGCATTTCTGTCCTGTTGAAAAAGGTCCCTGAGAGTCAATCTTTGCTTGAGGGCAGTTGGATTTATTTGGGTGTTGTTATTTGTGTTTGGTATTTACCATACGCGGTCATAGGAATCTATATTTAGGTCCTGGTTTGTCCATTTACTGGAATGGGATTTTAAGTTATCTTAAGTGATTTTCTCATCTTCAGAAAATGTCAGAATAATATATATGAAAAGATCAATTCAGATCCAGAGTGTACACAAAATATAGAGGTGGACTACGGGAATCTGATCCGATAAGCTATTCAAGGGTGTTTTGACCGTGTACTGTTGACTGGGAAGCATACTACTGTATCAGTCATATGCGTTCTCAATTGAAGGAGCCAGGAATGAAAAAAATGATTTAATACAAAAATCTACTGGAGTAAGGACTGACTGCCTTCCTCAGGTCAACAGTGAAGACAAAGAAAGTAGTAGAAAGAACTGGAAAGAGAAATGGGAAACAGGTTTGAGCAGCTCACACTTGGTGGAAATTGTTGGAGGAAAGAATAATCAGTATACATTTTTTTCTATTTCTGCAATACATTTTCCCCAACTCCTATTTAAGAAGTTGTAATATAAATTAATGTTTTCAATTTTTATGGAAAAAATATGTTTTGAATGAAACATTACATCATCATTTTGTAATCACCTTAAAGATGTTCTTAGAAGTATTGCCTCTGTGATGGATACAAGCAGTGTTCACATCTAAAGGGGGAGTTTAATAGTAATTTTAAGCAGCATTTGTTTAAAACTAAACTGGCAAAACACAGAATTATAGATGATTATAGTTAGATAACCTACACTTACCTAAATCAATCATAATTAAGGGGTTCTTGATGGAAATACTATACAAATGCCAGCTTTGTGCTTAACAGAGATGCATTACTGTTAGTAAATAGCATAGTACAGATTGTACTAATATCCCATTTCCCACCTGGAAAGCGATTTGAACAAGTATCCATTCGTCCCGTGAAGTCTCATAGAAACCCTTCACAAAGTGAAAGGCTCTTCGTCATGTGAACACATCAGAGGGGAGGGAGGGTGGCTTCTGATCTATCACTTGGAGAAAATTCCATAGAAACTAACACAAAAAATAAACAAATAGGAAAAGTGCTTGGATAAAGGATGTAATAAGATGTATGATACAGGGATTCCCATCTAAATTCAGTTCTACAGCAAGTATTTTAGCTATGTCTTCATCTAATCCCATCTTTCACTTAAGTAACATATTTTACAAGCAAATTTAGCACATTGTGGAAAGCAAACTAAGATTCACTCATTCTGTGCAATCACAAGGTGTCGAAGGGATCAGGTATCAGGCATCGTCATAAGAAAAACATCCTATCATAGTGAATGAGTGGGGAGTGGGGAGTGCGGAGTGGAGACCCAAAGCCCATTTGTAGGCCACTGGACATTCCCTTACAGAAAGGTCTCAGGGAGGATACAAGCCAGTCAGGGTGCAATGTAGCAACGATGAAGCTCACAACTTTCCTCTAGTTCTGAAATGCTTCCTACCCTTCCTCTCCCACCTCAACCCCCGCCAACACACACTATCATGATCCCAATTTACCTTGCAAGTCTGGCTAGACCAGAGGATGTACACTGGTACAGATAGGAACTGGAAACACAGGGAGTCCAGGGCAGATGATCCCTTCAGGACCAGTGGTGTGAGTGGTAAAACTGGGAGGGTGGCGGGTGGGTGGGTTGGAAAGAGGGAACTGATTACAAGGATCTACATGTGACCTCCTCCCTTGGGGACGGACAACCAGCAAAGTGGGTGTAGGAAGACACCGGACAGTGCAAGATATGAAAAATATAATAACATAAATTATCATGAGAGGAAGTAGCAGGGAGGGAGGGGTAAAAATGAGCTGATGCCAGGGTCTTAAGTGGAGAGCAAATGTTTTGAGAATGATGAGGGCAATGAATGTTCAAATGTGCTTTACACAACTGATGTATGTTTGGATTGTGATAAGAGTTGCATGAGCCCCCCAATAAAATGATTTTAAAAAAAGATTCACCCATTCAAAATAAAATGTATTTTATGGCTCAACAGTGATGGGTAGTGTTACTTGATGTATAGTCAAAATTATATATGAGGAAGTCACCACCAGGCTCCCAAATAGAATTGGGCTAGGCAGAATCGAGCTATTCTAGTACATCTTTCCCTGCTAGACGAGCAGCAACCAACTAACTCTGGGTTTGTGCATCGAGTGGCGTCACCTGGGAGGTTCTCTCTGGTCACAGTGATACTTCTCGTGAAATCAGTTTCACTTGAAGCTCTTATTTTGCGTGCCAAGGCCAATTTAAGAAAACAAGGTGTGGCTGTGAAGTTTTGTTTTCTGCTCAGGAAAAATATCGCAGAAACGGTTGTGATGTTGAACATAACTTAAAGGACAGCACTATGGGAAAAACTCAAATGTATGATTGGCTTTCTAGTTTCAAAAAAGGTGAAATGTCAATTGATGGTAAATCTCGTTCTGGACATCAGTCAATTTACCAAACAGATGAAAATGTTGACTTGTAGTGCAATTGGAGTTGGTTCCACCAAGTCGGACTGTTAATTAAGCTATTTAAAGGTTCTGAAAAGATTGCATAACAGTGTGCAACATAAAAGGCCTCATTGGTGACCCACGGGGGACTGGATGTGCCCCCAGGACAATTCACCTGCTCACGCAGCCACCTCAGTGCAAAAACCAGCATGCCTCTCTGGCCCCACTCGCCTGACCCACCTGACCTCACTCCATGAAGCAATTTTTTGTTCCTACAAATGTAGAAGGACATGAAAGGCCAACGATTAGATGACACAGACGACATGAAGAAAACGACGAGGAAGGTGCTGTCAGCCACCCAAACAGATCAGTTTGAAATATGATTCCAAGAATGGAATCACAGATTCGGCAAATAGATTAAGTGTAGTGGAGAGTACTTCGAAGGTGATAAGGTTGCTTTATTAAAAAAAATTAAATCCAGGCATAGCTTGGAAAAAAAATCCGTTGGGAGGCGGTTACCCCCATGTACAATATACATATACATATATATGCCTAGTTATATTTCATATGTCCATGTGTTTGCATAATACACTTGTATGACATATAAGCGTATATCTAAAGCAAAAGATTTAAAGTAAAAGACTAAAATGAAACAAGTGAGTCAAAGTGCAGAAGCAGCCAAGAGGCAACTATTAAGTATCTATATGATATATGTGCAGTAGAGGGTCAATTCAGGCTCTAGGACAGTACTGAGCAGCACCCCTCAATACATAATTGCTGAATGGATCAATAGAATGGATGATAGTATTTGAGATGCTGAGGTTTCTAGAATTCTTTAACCATCATGTAGAGAAATGCATTATAGTAAAAATGTATATTAATTTTAATGAATTTTCCCCCTTTTCTGTTTTCAGTTCTCTCCATAAACTGCCAAACTTTTACTCCATTATAATGATCATCAATAACCCCTGTGCCAGGGAATTGATTTCTACTCATAGTGGCCCTGTAGGACAGAGTAGCACAGTCTTCAGGGATTCCCCCGGCTGTCAATGTTCAGAGAAGCAGACTCACACATCTATCTCCTACAAAGCAGTTGGTGGGTTCAAACCTCTGATCTGCGGAATGTGGTATCGACGCTCCTCAGGATGAGCATGCTGTTGTCGTTGGGTGCTAATGAGTTGGCTCCCACTTATAGCGATATGATGTACAGCTGATATGATGAGCAACGCCCTGCCCTGTCCAGCTCCATCTCCCAATTGATATGCTTGAACCCATTATGGCATATGTAATCAAAATTAAACCTATCCTCTAAATTACATTCCTCTGATAACTAATGAATGAATTTCTCATTATCGCTTCTATTTACCACTTTTTAAATGGTTCCTACAGTCATATTTAAATTAATCCATGCCTCTTTATCTTATAAATTACAAACATAATTTTGTTATTAAATTCATACACAAGAATTTCATACACACATTCATACAAAATAATTTCACCCATAAATTATAAAAATCCTCCAAGAAATATGCATATTCTTCACATACATACAGAATTCACTGACATCTGTAATTCTCCATAAAGAGCGTCAACAGCAGACCTCCCATTATCTTTGCTGACATCTGTTGTCTGCTTAGCTCAATGGACACATGAGATCACTGTTTCAAGGTACCATTTAACATGCATGGCAACCCCTTCAGACAGATGGCATCATGATACCTGCTTAGCAGATGAGGAAACTGAAGTTCACCATTGCAGCAATTGCCCACGTTTGCAAAGCAGAAAGCTCAGAGCCTGCTTTCAAAGGCATTTCAGTCAGATTTTGGAGCTTATTTTACACTGTTGAAGCATTATTGGGAATATTAATATTCCAAACTGCTTGCAATAATTCTACATGCCTAAAGCTGTTGTTGATGACTTTAGAATCAATGCCATGACTGCTGCTTTCATAGTCAAAGTTTTCATTTCCATCTTTATTAATGCAAAATTTCTAAATGTCCTATGAACAGTATATGAAAAACAAAGACAAAACCCTAAGGGGTCACAAGTCCGTAAATCTTTACTGAGGCCCACTGCCTAATCTTACTTGCCAGGCAGCTAAGTTAGGGGGTTCACACTGCCTGCCTTTGGTTTAGAAGCTGAACTGCATCGCTGGTTCACCACCCGGGTTCCTTATGCTCACCACATACATATTTGAAGAAATGCTATACAAAAATGCTCACGTTCACCATAGCATGTAAAATGTGATCCTCCCAAAGTTATATCATCAAAATTCACCCCCAAATATGAATAATTATGCAATTTATTTGGATTGAGTAGCCTTTATGATCTTTGATTCAACTCCTTAGCTACCCTGTATCTGATTGAACATGCTCTATTCTTTTGAGGACGTGACCTATGACCATAGCTTCCTAGACTGACTAAAAATAGGTGTTATGGATTTGAGGAAGGAGACTGGGGCCTTCAGAGTAGCAAGATGATTCATGACCTTGGTGATTTCCTTTCCTCGCTGGCTTCTTCTATTTAATTACATGGCTTATTCACTCACCAGGTATGAATTAATAAAGATGACCACTTATTGGTGCACCGTCTTAATTAAAGTTCTCTATTTTTTTTACTTCTCTAGGTTCTAATATCCATTGCAATGGCTACACAGAACTCAGACCAAATTAACTGCTTTGCTAAGGATGTTAACCAATTGTGCTGCCAATGGGAAATGCTCACAGTGGAACTGTTTATCAGAAGATGGTAAAGATTTCAGTCATGTCTACTCATAAATGCTCAGAGTACATACCAGCCCACTGTAAGCCTTATCCCAAAGGCATTCAGCTCAGGCGTCAGGGCTCAACAGACCCAGCTCCCTGCATTCAGTGCCCAGAGGTATGGGAAGCCTCAGCTCTCGCTGCCATTACAAGATGGCGCCGGGCAGTCAGGGCGGTGGCCCAGTTACGTGGTAAACAACCACTTAGAGCATGCGCACTGCTTAGATGACGTAGTCATAACTCCACCCTGGAGTATGCTAATAAGGGTTCTGGCGAACGCACCAATCAATGCACAGCACGTCCCCATAGAGCGCATATAAGCAGCAGTAGTTTGGGGCTTCGGGGTCTTTTTCCGCATCTGCAAATCGAACCCGCATTAAACGCCTGTGGAAGAATCCTGTTGTGGCGCGTCCTTCTTGCTGGCGAGACTGAGCGCGCGACACAGAGGCACCCACTCCAGGAAGTCTTAGTCGAAGGCAGTCAGCTCCATGTCTGTGGGTCAAAGTCCAACTTCTCTGATTCGGTGCCCAGAGGCACCCAAGGCAGCATTGGCGCCAGGGGTGGGCTCCTGGTTCTGATGCTGATCTTCTGATGGTATAACTCTCTTTTGGAGCTCAGATTTTTCTAACCAAGGGATCTCAAAGCCAGAGACTCACTCTATTCTTCTCTCTCATTGGTGAGGAGATAGATCACTCTCCAGCCTCTCAGAGGGCTCACTGTATACACAGAAGGATGCTGCTTTGGGAAACCTGTTTGTAATTACTCACAGGTGAAACCTATCCCTATCTTCCCCCACCTTCTAACCAGACCCATTCAGAGAAAGGCCATTTGATGGGAGTGAGAGACTTTAGCTAGAAGAGCCACCTTAAATGACTCTTTGTTGCTGCAATTGGTGTTTATTTAATGTTTATGCTTAGGTAAATTTAGACATAAAATAATTTTCTAAAAAACTAGACTAAATGTTTAAAATACTAAAACTCTATTTTTTAAATCTGTTACTCTTTTTATGAACATAATGCCTGATTTACCTAATAGAGTTCTTGTCTGATATAAAAATCATAATGTATAGAAACTGAATAGCGTAGAGACTGGTATGTAATAAGAATCCTATAGAAATACCCCATTCTTCCAAAAGTCCTTCTCTGCTAAAACTTAAATATTGATATGTAGATAAAACTTACATGATATCATTCAAATAACTAAGATGTTTAGACATTTTTCACTTTATACCAAGGTATAATTGTATTAAATTATGTAAAATTCAATTGTCATGTATAATCAATTGAAAAAGTTATTGATTTATTTGTTTTTGTGTAAGTGCTATATCTCCACGAAAGGCAAGTCACAGGCAATACACACCTTTATAGACAGTGACACACACACACACAAATACATTAAAATGCATTGTTACTAAGATCTCAGTTCACACATGCAAGTGTCTACCTTTTAGAAAATAACAGAAAATATATTTTAATACACCTCTGTGATAAGCACACAGAAGTCAGCACAAAATGTTGTGGAGACTTTATTTTTGTCCCACTTTAAAAATTTTGATAGATTTTCTTGAAGGATAAGGAATGATCATAGGCTTTTGTTATGAAGAAATTTGAACAAGATTGAAAACTAGCCCTGGTATGATTCCACCCTCTGCTGCTGTATTTAGCAACAGCAGTGATTTATTTATCTCTGCTTTCCGTTTCTTGCACCAAAGTGCATGCCATTACCCCATAGAGGATTCCATGGATATGGACCTACGCCCTGTGAAGCCCAAAAGCTCTCTCTTCAGTTGTGAACAAAAGGCCAACTAAGATTATCTCTTTAAGGTGGATAAGGACAGAAATGCGCATCAATTATCTTGAAGCAATGGCCGGGTTAGGTGCTGGTGAAAAGAATAAATTGCTCATTACCGAAGCACGGGCTTGGATTATGAACACTTCCCAATTAAAGTAGCCCTGGCAACAGGGAAAATCTCTGCACAGCCAACAGCCTCCCTCGAGGACTTGGAAGTACCACCGTCAGGGGTCTTGTGGTTGAAGAGTAACTCAGGGCCTGTGCATATTCATAGACAGCATTCAGTAGTTGTGGAGGAAGACATAGAGTCTGATGCTGAAGAAGAGGAGGATATGAAACTCTTAAGTATATCTGGAAATCGGTCTGCCCCTACAAGCGGTATCAAGGTTCCACAAAAAATAGTAAAACTCACTACAGATGAATGATGATGATAAAGATGACGATTTTGATGGTGATAAAACGGAAGAAAAAGCTCCAGGGCAGACATGGATACAGGATACCCTGGTCAAAAATGTACAAAAATCAAACCAGAAAGGAAAAGACTCAAAACCTTCAACACCAAAATCCATAGGTCAAGAATCCTTCCCCCAAAAGGAGGGAAAACTCCCAAAACACAGTGGAGAACGTCTCCTAAAGAAAATCGTTTAAACCGCTTGTTAAACTGTCCAGTCTTATTTCATTTCTGTAACAGTGGATACTTAGCTGTGCTTTTTAATCATTCAGAGGGAGAACTTTCTCCACTCTGTCTGCTACATGTTGTCCCGGCTCCTTGGCCACGAATCCGCTGTCCAAAAGGCCTGTGGAGTTCTTTTTAAGAGGGAACCCACCGTTTGCTTGTTCCATGTCCGGAATGTTAGGAGAGGACAGAGTAACAGCAGTGGTCAGACAAATGGAACTGACATGGAGACAAAAGTATACAAGTGAAATAGAACTCAGTATTTTAAATTTAAAAAATTAAAAAGAAAGAAAACTGTTTGAATGAGAAACACGTGGCAAGGGAATTCCATCCAGCACTATAACATGGCTGCTCATTCTTGAGGATAGCAAGAGCTGCTGCCTCATTCCAATTCTTTGTGTTTCTCAAACACAGAAAACACTTAAAAGGAATGTGTGATATCTCCCTTTAGGATACCAATAACTGGTACTCTGACTTGGTGTGATTCAAAGAACGCAAAATTCTCCAGGGAAAGTTTTAAAAGGTGAGAACACCGACTTCAGAGGTGTGAAGACCCAGAGAGAGAAAATACTCAGAAACAATAGATTCATGTTTTGATAAATTTTTAATAAAGATTTCTATGTTCTTTTATACTACACCAAATACTACACTCATGTATATACAGACATACACAGATGTGTACAAGAAGCTGGTCAATCCTTAGTTGATAAACTATTGTGTAAGTCATTGATACATGTATCTCAATTACATATGAAAATAATTTCCTTAATGTGGTATTCTTAAGTATGCAGATGATAAAACAGGTCATATTCTATGCATATGTTGAATAAATGTTTGGGAAAAAACTTATGTATTTTACCTGTTGTGGAATTGCAGCATCATAAAACCTGAAGGGATCTTGAATGGATTTTAGGAAGTCAAGTCAAAATAAGAACCATTCAATTTTTATAATCCAATGCATTTCATTTTGTGATCACATAAAGAGAATGAGAAGATATGAATTAGATATGATAAATCTGTAAGAAATACATTTCAGAGAAAATTTGTTCCCTTTCTTTATACTATATTTTCTCCTTTCTTCCAAAGCCCTCGTGGTGTTGTATTTCTTGTTGATTTTTTATAAAGTTCTGCGAAGGGGAATAATCAAGCCCATGCTACAGAGTATCACCTACAAATATTAAAACTGTCCTCAGATAGAAATTAGGGATCAACTATTCAGCATTCAAGCAATAATCCCCATTATAATTTTGTAACTCATACATTAATTAAGTTTATATTACTGTCATAGGTGACACGAGCAGTTAATAATATTTCTTTGTAGTTCTATCTTATTGCAACAGGTGTGTACTTAACATGTACCTATCTCAAGATCCAATATGTCCAGCAAGAAAAACATCTAAGCTGGTGTTTGAAGTGTATCACAAAGCTACAACTCTTTCTCAGTTAGACCTTTGTGATATTATCTTTATTTAGTATTCAGAATAACGCTGATGTACTTTTTCTTTATGTTACATATGATTTTATTTGAACATGAACAAATATATTTATACTGGGTAAATTTCTCCAAAACAATTAAGCGTACGTATACAAATTGAACATAAAAGGAGGAAAGACAATAGTTCTTGAATCTTCAATAGATTACTATGGTAATAGAGGTACTCAAGGATCCAGCCACCTGGGATCTCTCTCTGAAGGGAAGGTTATTCAGGCTAGCAATTATGCAGGGCTATCAAGGCAGCCCAGGTGAGGATAATTGAAACATTTAAAGACTATCCTAAATAAACAACCAGAATAGTTTGGGCATGATTTATTCTAAGAGCAACGAAAAACAGAAAGGAAATATCTTCAAAGTTAAATTGATCAACATTCCCATTGAATTAAAAGAGATGAAAATTAAATGATAGCTTGTATAAAAGATGCATTAATTTTTAGATCCTTCTATTTTTAATCTCTAAAATATCTGGTATTAGAAATATATGGCAGGATTTTTCATAAACTTGAATTCATTAAAATAATTCAACTTTGCTATAAACCTTAATAAAAATCTGCACACGTTAATATTTTCAAAAGATACAGTTGTGATGAGGAGATCTTTATAACTCCTCATATTTTAAAGGTACCTTGGCATTTAAAATGCTGGAAGCATTAGATAATCATCTTTAAAATTCAACCCTATAATCTACAATAATGTGACTTTTATAAACATAACAATATTAGCATGCCATATTGTAAGTTCTTTGGAGAAAAACTATTTTTCCCCTTCCTAATTTTGCAGCTGCCTAAGCACCTAGTGTTAAATTCCATGCATTTGTGTGTGGGAGTAAAATAATGTTATTTTAGTGAATGAATGTATAAAATAGAGACTAGATAGAGGAGAGTAAAATCAGAATATTTATTTGTAGTATTAGACTGTTAAACTTCACTAACACATTAAACTAAGTATTCAGTTACAAAATACAACTAAGAAACCAGTACTCAGACAGAAAATTCCCAGAGAAAGATGTAGAATACTTATCTTATTAATGGGGTAAAAATATATGGTATGCAGTTGCACATACAATTAAGAGAATCAGAAGCATATACCATTACGAGTAACTGAAAGTATGAAAGTAGCTTAAACCCCTTGCATTTATGGAAACAAGGCTGTTGGTACTTGTTAATCTACAACCTTCGATGATCCCATATCCTGCTTATTCAGCGGCACATTTATGGGTGTTTACTGTATTCAAGATCCTGTTCCAAAAGTGGGAATACAGGCACACGATATTATAATCCCTGCAGCCGCCACGATCTCACTCTCAAAGATACAGCCATCAGAGCCTATAAATGCAACAATTATCGATGGGGGTATGAACAAAAGGAACTATCAGCAAGCAAGCACCAAAATCACACTAATCAACTCCCTATCAGCGAGGCCACTGCATTTGATTTAGTGAATTGACAAAAGTTGTGACAGACATCATTTATTTCTGTTCCAAGCTCTCCACTTACTGTGTTATCTGTCAACCACTAATGTACACCTGTTAGATTCCTCTCCCTCATCCCTCTACTCAACTATAATAAACCTGGATACATTTAGGTGATGGGGTGGGGGACAAAATTAGAGAATAAGTAAAAATATCATTATATTCCATATCCCTTTTATAAATAACATATTTTGATATTTGAACTTGCATGTGCCTATTCTATGATCTTCATAATGGATACATAATCTATTTTAGATGAATGCTGAAAATGCCTTGATAACTTGATAAAGAGCCTCCAGAAACAAATGGTCACCGCTCGGGATGAGTTTATCTTACTACCTTTCTTTTTTTTTTTTTTTAACATTTTATTAGGGGGTCATACAACTCTTATCACAATCCATACATATATACACATCAATTGTATAAAACACATCTGTACATTCTTTACCCTTTCTTAATGGTGAAAGTATATTTAAGGTGGCATCGAATTATTTATTCCAGAAATCCATTCACTCTGTAGGACACACATGCTTTACAGTTCAGTGGGATTGGAAACTCTTCCAAATCTTATTAAATAGAATTTTAACTTCGAGTGGGTATGAAATGTGATTGTGAATTTAGAATTAAGATGAGCACTTCCCCGCTAGCTGGGAGGGATATCATGATATAAATTCTATAAAGTAAAATGCTGATTCAACTAGCAATGACTCTAATGAGCCATAAATACCAGGATTCCTAACTTTAGACAAAGAAGGTCTATTGATTCTTTTCTCTCTCTCTCTCTCTTTTGCTTTATTTAGATGCTTACAGTGGTAGGATCTGTCTTAATTATACTGGAGAAAGGATGCTTACGACCTCAAATAGGCCATTCTGCTCTTACTGAGCATAAGATAGTTTAGCTCCTAAGTGTTTGAACATTTGACTATATGGGAAAAGAAGGCTTATGTGTGGTCATAAGAAGGGAGAATTTTCACTACTATCAGTGTATGTATCTTTCCATCAAGGGAGTAAAGTGAAAAAGGAAAAACGGAGAATTGCTAGTATCCAGCCAGAACTACAAATTCACCAATAAAAGTGTCAGACTTTTCATCTACATATATACATTCATATAACACTGAACACTAGAAATATTATAAATGCAGCATAAACGCTCAGATAAGATGAATCCATGTCAGAGGTGATTCCAAAATACTTTAAATTAAAGATTGGCTTCTCATGGGGCTCCTCATTGGAACTGAACACCATATAGAGGTAAATGTGGATTATATATCCATCCACTCTTTTGGGTCATCTCTTAAACAATTTAAACAGCAATTCCTTTGGTTGACTATTATAGATCACTAATACATGAAAAGATTATACTGCAACTTCACTAAGATTTATGAAAGTAAAAAAATTAAAAATCTTCTTCACACTTTGCCCAAACACAAATGAGCCTGAAGACCTTATAGAAACTAACTAATGAAAACTTCAACTTCACTAAGATCTGATAGTAAAAAATTTATTTTTAAATCTAGCTCACATTTTTCTGAAAGAGAAATGAACCTGAATGAGACCCTACAGATACTGACTAATGAAAAATAATTACACTGCTAAATCCTACTCAGCAAATAGCCCAAGTCACTGAACAAGAAATCACAATGGACGTATGCTAATATAAAGTACAGCTCGATTATTTACTTACAATCTTCAATTAATGGAATGTATCTAAGTAGAAGACGTTAGCAATTTAGCATTATCATAATCCGCAAGTGAGCACCTTCCTAGCATTGGTCAAAGAGAGGAAAATAAAGCTTATAGTTCTAAATAATATTATGCAGCCAAGACAGAATATCTGGTCCTTGTATTGTGCCCGTGTTGTCATTTAGTGATCTCAGGTATAGCTGGGGAATGATTATCACTAAGCTAGTCAGTAACTTCCTTACCAATGAATTAGTCAAGCAGAGCAGTTAAAATGGGTTTTAAAATTGAATCAAATATACAATGATATCTACAATTAAAGGTAAATTTACCTCCCCCCAAATTTTGAAAATCAGTATTAGAAATGGGTTCATTCTCCAAGTATTTATTGAGTATCTGTTTCAATAAATAGTGTTGAGGCATTTCACCTGTGATGGTGTAGCGATACCTAGTCTCATGAAATACTAAGGGACAAAGACACAATAAGTAAGTTCTCTGCTATGTTAAGAAGTGTTAAGTTTACTAAATAAAATATGGTCATGCTAAATTTGTAAAACTAAATTGCAATTTCAGAGAAACTATTATTTTTTAAGAATAGTCCACTAGTTCATGAGATAAACTGATACTAGCAGATGTATTTGTTCTTTATTTTCAGTTCAAATTTAGCTAATGTCTTATATTTTTATTTTCTAAATCTGGTAACCTCTGGTAAGGGCTGAAGACAAAAAAGGAAATGAATAAAGTTTTAAAAGAACTTAGATTGTAAGGGTAGGGCATGGTTACGTGGTTTGGTAAAGGGTGGGCAAATAAAAGGAAAATCAATAGTGATTTACAGGAAGTAATAGAATTAGCCAAAAGGAAACCTTGGAAAGTAATGTTCCCAGCAGAGGGAAAAGGCCGGAAGCATGAATGACTAGCTTGATTGAGAAACAGTTCAGTCCATTGCTTTAAATGAAAGATGGCTACTGACTTACTGGATGCAAACCCCTCAGCATATGTAATGACATTTCTCAAAAGGATGATTGTACATTGTCACTATTATAAACCAGGTTATGCTGTCCTGGCAGAACCACATTTCAATATACCAAGCACTTAAATTTCCTTATTTTAAAGAAATGCTGACCATAATGCTTCCTGGGAAAAGGGGTCTCTTTTTTCTCTTTCCAAGATAAACTGACTTTCAACATATAAGTTAAACATTTCCACTCTTTATGAGGCATCTGCCATTGCGTCAGAGTGAGTACATCTCTACACCAAGGGAGCCTGGCTATCTTTTTCAACAGTAGAATTAAGGTTGCTATTTTTGTGTTCAAAATGAGCATATTATCTTCAACTGTTTGACTATAACCAGTTTTAAGTAATGTCATTGTTTTAATCCATATTATGAAGAGTGTATTAAGTGATACACTTATGAGCATAGATAAATCATGTAAATGTAAATAATAAAATATCAATAATTTATTTCAGGAGCCCTGGTGGTATAGTGGTTTGCACTGTTAGCTGATAACTATAAAATCAGCTGTTCGAAACCCCCAGGGACTCCAAGGACGAAAGATGAGGCTCTTACATCCATACAGTGTTGCAGTCTAGGAACACTCAGGGCCAATCTACTTCATTGTATATAGTTGCTTAGAGTTGGAATGGGCTCAATGCAAAGGGTTTGAGTTTGATGGATTTATTTAATCCTTGCCTTTAAAAATTATTAATGGAATTGGGATATGCATTGTGATAAGTACATTCTCACAGATTTGAAATGTATCCAGAATTGGTTCTGAGGCTCTCAGACCACCTGAGTTGTGGCATGACCATTAAGGGCAGGCATAGGAATGTACTGCAGACTAAGACTCCCCCTCCTGGCCTGGCAAAGGAAGCTTTAGTTTGCTGTTTGTTTTAGCTAGAAAAGATCCGTCATTAGTGTTCAGTGTAGCAAATCTATAATTCAGATGTTGAAATTCAAGTGTTGCTGAAATTCCAGATCATCTCTTTGCTCTCATGCACTTGTTTTGATTTTCTTCATCTTGAGCCTGAATTTAAATATGAGCAATTGATGGCCTGGTCTACCTTGTTTGGGCAATGATATTGATTTTTCTCCATCAGCTCTTCCTATAGATATAGCCCATTTGATTCCTGTGTATTCCAACTGGTGGGATCTGCATGAATAGCTGCCAAATATTTGCTGCTGAAAAATGGTATATTTTCTGTCAAAAATCTGACATGGGGTCTTCTTAGTTCCTTTCTATGACCAATGCCATATACCCTAACTACTGATCCTTCCTTTTTGTTTCCAACTTTCTCATTCAAATAGCCATTCATCATTCTTAATTTCATGTTTGATTAATTTCAGAATGAAGAAGTTGATAGAATTCTTCAGTTTCTTCACTAACATTAGAGGTTGGTGTGTACACCAGAGTAACTTTTTTTTAATTAACATTCTTGTAGGTATATAGATATTATCCTATCACAGATAGGACAGATCTTGAAAGGTTCTTTTTGATGATGAATGTGACACTATTCCTCTTGGATTTGTCATTCCTGGCCTAGTAAACCACAGTAGACCACTGAGTGTACCTGATTCAGCATGACCAATACTAGGCCATTTCAGTTTATTAATTCCTAGGACAATAATCTTTATTCACTGCATTCCATTTTGGTGACTTTCACTCTTTCTAGCTTCATACTATACATATTCCGTATTACAATTACTAGTAAATAGTTGCAGTTGCTTCTCAATTTGAGTAGTGATAGATCAGCAAATAAAAGCCCTGAAAGCTACTCCATCCACATCTTTAAGGTTGACTGTACTTTGAGGAGGCACCCCTGCCCTCGTTGTGTTGTGAGTGCCATCTATCCTGAGCGGAGCATCTTCAGGCCCTACATCTGACCATGCCCGGCTCCTATTCATAGTATTGTCAGACACCAGTTCCTTAGACTTTGACACTCTATGATTTCTTCCCAGTCTCTTCTTAGTCTGGAAGCTCTACTGCAACAGGTCTACCATGAGTGACCCTGCTGGTGTTTCAAATACCTGTGATATAGCTGCCAGCATCTCAGAAACACACAAGTCAAGCCAGTACAATAAGTGGTTGCTTTCTTAGGTGTGGTTGTTAGGTGCAATAGAGTTGGTTCCAGCTCTTTGGGATCCGATGTGCAATAGAATGAAACACTGCTCAGCCCTGTACTAACCTCAGAATGGTGCCTATGTTTGAGCCCAATGATACGGCCACTGTGGCAATGCGTCCTATCAAAGACCTTCCTCTTTTTCACTGCCTCTCCACTTTATCAAACGAGATGCCCTTGTCTACAGGCTAGTCTTTCCTGACAACATGTCAAAAGCACAGGAGACGAAGTGTCTCCATCCACACCGCAAAGAACATTCCTGCTATCCTTCTACCAAGGCAGATTTCTTTCTACATTTTGGTAGTCCATGGTATTTTCAATATTCTTCACCAGCATCATAATTTAAATGCTTTGATTCTTCTTTGGTCTTCCTTATTCAATGTCCAACTTTTACATGCATATGAGATGGTTGACAATACCATGGCTTGGGTCGTGTGCACTGGAGTTCTCAAGGTAACATCCTTGCTTTTCAACACCTTTGAAAGGTCTTGTACAGCAGATTTACTAAAGGCAACACATGCAATCTCCTGTTTTGTTTTCAATTTTGTTTTGTTGTGGGCTGCTTCTCCTATGAGCATCGGTTGTGGATTCAAGCAAAACAAAATCCTAAAGAGCCTCAAACGTTTCTCTGTTTATCATGGTATAACAAACGAGTCAATTTGTGAGGATTTAGATTTTCTTTATATTGAATTGTGTTCCATACTGAAGGCTACAATCATTGATCTTCATCTGTAAATAGTCCAAGCTGTTCTCACCTTCCGCGAGCAAGGATGTTTCATCTGTGTGTTACAGGTTGTTAATAAGCCTTCCTCTAATCATGTGCCACATTCTTCATCATATAAGCCTGCTTCTCTGATTCTTTGCTCAGAATACACATTGACCAAGTATGGGGAGAGGAAAGTCCATTCCATATTTACATAAAATTTAGAGACTCCACCTAACCTAGAGAAACATTTTAGGGACCAAGAACATTTTTACGTAGGGATTTTTGAGATGTGCACTGTACGACTTTTCATTTACATGATTGGAATCATACCCTATTTTTAAACCAGATAAGCATGGACAAGTTATTGCATGACTCTCTGTCCTGGTTTGTGCACCTAAAAATGGGCACACAGTAGCACAGTCGTACCTGCCTTACAATGCAGTTTTGGACTGGATCTGTAACTGCAGCCAAAATGGTTATAGGGTTTCCAGATATAAAAATTATTTTATCTCCTTAACATCATATGAATAATATGTGGTTAAAAACTATTTTGAAATCAATGAATAGGTGAATGGGTGAAAACAATATGAAAGAGCAGATTTGTTATTAGTCATTCTTTTACAAAAAATTATTGCTCCTCTAAGTCAATACAGATCTTATTTTAAAGGTCTACTGAAAACTCTTATAATGAAATCCTACACACAATATGTCTGATCAATTACCTTGATCAAATTTTGCTAGAAGCTAACATTATCTTACAATAAATGCCTCAAGTAAATCCTTTAGTAAATACTTTAAGTAAAATACCACAAATATGCCATATCAAACACAAATCAGAAAAACAGCAACAGATGAATGTATAATTATTTAGATCTTTGTCATTGAGAGAGACCATGAGACCCATGGTTTTTCTAGTATTTGTTTGAAGAGAAAATTAAATCTCGTGAAAAATTGGACCTCCCTATTCAGAGTATAGTTTCTCCTTTTCTATGCCATGGTTAATGAGCACATCTACACGTGATATTTTGGCTATATTCAAAGTGGATTTAAAATTGTCTTTGGTACTGACCTGTGGCAAAGCTATTACAGTGCTAATCAGCCAGGACAGCGATCTGATTGAAGCAGGTGTTTAGCACATTGGTAATATTGGATCTGTAATATCGGTAATAGCTATTCCAATCCATCATTGTTATAGAATGATGCGACTCCTGAATTCCATTCATCTAAAGAGGTCACTGTATAATTCCAATGAAGCTTTTAGACAAATTTTAACCAGATTGTACACAAGACAATGCCAAAGGTACTGTCTGTACTGTAACTAAATGTAGGATCGCTGACTCAGTTGTGCTCAGTAAGAACATGATATAATATCAGAAGGACGCAATGTATCTGTGTTCTACTTGGTAGCAACCTTTTGTTTCAGTCACTAAAGTAAGTTACAGATAAAACACTATGCTAAACTCGGTAATACCACTGAAAAATATTTTATCGATTGCCTCCTCCGTGGGATGGTGGTCAGCCTAGGTGCGGAGGCCACAGGCAACGGTGTGTGCCATTGTCCTCATGTGCTCAGCAAATGCTCTGCCCCGGGCACAGTGACATGGGCCAGCAGGGGTGACGACTGAAACCTCCCAGTGTAAATGAATGCTCCGGCCTTCATTCATGGTCATTGCAGGCTGCCTCAGATCCCATTCCATCACAGCCTGCCTTCTTAGCAATACCCAACCAACAACGAAACAACACAAGTCAGAAACACAAGGTCGTAACCTCTCTGAGCTTTCTCCCTTACTGTGAGAATCAGTACAGTGTATGGAGGAGAAACAGACAAAGAATAGACCTTTCTGCTTTCCCTCCTCTCCCTTCCTCCATCACCTGGCTAGCTTCCATTCTGGCAAGCCCAGTGTTCAGCTGCCCTTGGCCACAGAATGCCTTGTCCACTCAAAGTTAGCTAATTTCTTCCTTACTTTTCTCTCTGGATGTTTATGGCACTTTCAACGTTTAGGGCAGAGGGTCAGTAAAAAGGAGGAAGACTCTCAATGAAACAGAAGGCAAAATGGAAGTCAGAATTGGCTCTAACACATCAATTCACGTTCCTATCCACAAGCCTGCATCCAGGAGTCGGAACACACATCCTGGGACCTAACAGCAGCACATGTCCATGTTTTCACTGCGATTAACACTGGAATTAAGCATGTCTGTATGCAATTAACTGTCCCTGTGATGGCAATGACAATTCCTGTCCTTCCAAAAACAATACCTTGACACTGAAAACCGTGTCTGACACATATTAGGTGGGCACTGCATAGGTGCTGGGTCAATAATGAACAAAAAGCAAATGTGTTTGAGGCTTGTTTGAAAATCGCACCAAGTCACACTGCATATGGGGGAAAGAAAACTGATGTTCACAGAAAGTCCTTCTGTCTCAGGACATTCGGCACATAACGTCCTTAGTTCAGATGGCCACAGGAGGAAATCCTCATTTGTTATGCATAAAAAGAAATGATTAATATATAATATAAATTGGGAACTGTATGAGTTTTTTCCTCACAGTTATGTAAGACACTAAAAGTTTAGCAGAACTTAATGATTTATTTTTGACAACTTAATCATTAAAAAAATCAGTCTAAAAACATTGAAATCATCAATTCCTACTCTAGTGAAGTTGCATTTTCCAGTTCCCCTGCCACCCATATTTGGCCTTATGACTGTGTTGCACATCTGTCCTGATACTCTGTACACTTCGGTCCTTGTTCCATTCCTTGTTAGGGCCTGGATTTCTCTTACTCTATTTGAATATTTTGTCTGTCATCAGTTTTACAATTAGGGCACCTTAAATAATTTATGACACTGTATTCCTATAAATAATTTAGCACCATTATGGACGTCTCCAGCAATATTAATACACCAAACAAATGAGGTTTTTTCCAGATTATTGTAACATCACTTTATTTTTTAAATCATTGTATTGAAGGCCCGTGCAGCTCTCATCACAACCCACCCATCCATCCATCCATCCACTGTGTCGAGCACGTTTGTACATGTGTCGCCATCGTCGTGGTATAAAATACAAATGGGTATTTTGGTAACCTTTCATATACAGGGTTCCTTTTGTTGTTCTTATCGTTGTTTTCCAATAGAAAGGAGTCCATTTATAAAATGCAATATCACACTGCTTTTATCTTCTGAAAATCCAGATGTTGCCTATGTCAATTATATTATTTTAAAACAGAAACCCAATGGATTTAGGATTAAATAAGCATCCCAAACTCTACTGGGAGAAGATTGAGAGAAATGACAGAAGAAATGGATGGTCTTTTGTAATGTCAAATGTAGGTTCCTTTGCTGTTGGCGATGGTGCAAAGTTTCAAGCATTCGACTTCTAAATGCAAGGTCAGCATTTTAAGCCCATCAACTACTTTGTGGGAAAGATGAGTCAGTTGGCTTCTCTAAAGATTGGAATTCAGGTAGCTAGTTCCACTCTGTCCAGCACAGATGTTAGGAGTCAAAATCAACGAGAAGGCAATGCGTTTAGTTCACACATCATGGGCCAGCCATCTAAGACACTACCTTAAGGTCCTGGTCGCTCCTGGTGTGGGTTCATAATCCTATTTCTGAAAAAGTTTGTTTTAAGAATCCCGAGAGACAGAGTTTCTAGCCCAAATGCCAAGGATGCAAATCTACCAGCCACTCAATTTGCAAACGAGAGCAAATTATAATACACAACCTTAGAAATTCTGCTCTGTCCCGTGGGGTCGCTATAAGGAGAAATCAACTGGATAAAATTGAAGGATTTTTGCTGTTGTTATCAGTTTGCTTGTTTTATTATTACTACTATTATTGAACAAACCTCTAGGCTAAGTTTAAACATTTTGAGTAATAAATATGATATCATAGAGAAAAGCTAAGAGATATGAGAAATATGATTTATGTAAGAAAAAGCAAATCCAATGCACCAAATAGAATAAGAACACAAAGCAAACATTAAACATCCTCAGTGACAAATTAGACTAGAAAGTACAAAACAAAAGCAAGCAATTGTAAAAATATGAAGAGTTTGATAATGTAGGATTATTAAAATAAAGAATTAACTAGATAGCTGAACAGCAGAACAGATTAATCTAAAGAAAAAAATAGTGAGCAGAACCACCAGAACATGAAGAATTCCCAAAAGACAACAAAGGAGATTTTAAATAAATAAGTATAGAAGTAAAAAGGAGAATAATTAAGAGATATGAAACATAGAAGATAACAAGCAGAGTACAATGAAAGGCATTAATGTAAAGATACTGGGGACAAAGTAGGAAGAGGGATTTTTATGGCTTTAAATCTAATGAAGACCTGATTTATATATTTATATAAGGAACTCCTCAAATACTATATTAAGTTAATATAGAAATGAGTTAAATGTATGAATAACCAACTTATAAAAGTTAAAGCTAAAGTGGATAATAAGATTATAAATAGATCTTCTAAATCACTAGTACGAGAAAAAAACTAGTAAGGTACAAATAATTTTGTGTGTGTGTGTGTCTAAATGTAAAGGATAGACGTGTGGCAGGAAAAGGTTGACTTGTGTTTTCTTGACCACACAAGCGCCATTTGCCTGTGTGGATCATAACAATCTATGGATAACATAGAGAAGAATAGAAATTCCAGAACGCTTCATCGTGATCATGCAGAACCTGCCAATGGAACACAAAGTAGTTAAACGGAACAAAGGAATGCCGCTTGGTTTAAAATCAGGGAAAGATGGGTGTCAGTGTTGAATCCTTTGACCATACATATTGAATCCGTAGGCTGAGCAAACAATCAAGGAAGCTGGACTACATGAAGAAGAATGGGGCACCAGGCCTGGAAGAAGGCTCATTAAAACCTGGGATACGCAGATGTAACAGCCTTACTGAAAGTGCAGAGGACTTGAAGCACATGCCAAGGAGATCAGTTTCCTACCTCCAGTATGGACTACAACTCAGTGCAAAGTCTCACAACTGGACCAATAGGTAACATCATGATAAATAAAGATAATGTGGAACTTGTTAAGGGTTTCATCTGGCTTGGATCCCAAATCAAGACTTGTGGCACTGGAAGCCAAGCAATCAAGTGATGCATTCCACACTGAAAATCTGCTGCACGAGCCCTCTTTGAAGAGCAAGGATGCAACTTCTGTACTAAGGTGTGCCTGGTCCGCCTCATAGGACCTATTTTCCGTGGCTTCACATACGTGTGAAAGTTGGACTTTGAGCAAGGAGGACTGAAGGAAGCTCAGCTCATTGTCACCGTGATGCTGGTGAACGAGATTGAATGTGCCATGGAGTTCCAGAAGAAGAAACAAATCTGTCTTGGAAGAAGTGCGGCCAGGATGTTCTTGGAAGCTAGGATAAGGGCAATTTTGCGCCTGTTATCGGGAGAGACTCAAATGGAAAATCAAACCCACCACCATAAGATCACTTATGACCATGATTCCTGACTGCCTTCCACAAGATGGGTCACCACTGTGGTTGCAGGAGCAGCTCAAGCATAGCAGTCCGGGTGATGGTGCAGCAGGACCGGGCAGAGTTCTGTGCCTCCGGTCGCTATGAGTGAGAGCTGGCTTGAGGGCACTTAGTAGTAACAACAACAAATTGATAGGGGAGCATTCTTGCCTGAAGAGTCATATTGTTCACATAGATATTATAACCAGGTCTTTCCCACATTTGGTATGCCATCCAGAGAAGTCCCTCTAAGAGAGTGGAATGGAGTGAACATAGAGTGAAGATTTGAAATAATTATGTTGGAACACAGCATTGCTCAGTTTCTATTGCATCTTTTGGACTGAATTTAAGTGTCCATCACAAGGAATATTTATAAATAATATGTGGCATTTGCATAGACATGCAATAGAAAGCTATCTATAAGCAACTCAGTGAAAGAACCTGAAAGCTATTACAGTGAATGTTGGGTCCATTAACAATGCACACACACTCAAACATATTGTGCGTGGATTTGAGAAAGCACATGCAATTAGGTTAGCAATGGCGAAGATCGATCGGTGCAGAGATTAGAGTGAATTGCCTAAATAAGGAGGATAATAGGATTTGGACAGGAGCAAACAACAGACCAGAAACATCAGAAACACTTTACCTACATGGACCAGTGGTGCTATCTGTGAGAACTGAGTTACATTCACTGATGTCTAATAGGAGACGCCCACAGGAGTGTTTGACACATACTAGGTATTCAATAAACACGGCTAAGTGAGGAGTAAAATCAATTAAGTTCTGTGTGCAAAGGGATGATTAACAATATATCCTTTGTTTTTTTCCCCTAATTTTACTTGTGCTAATGCTTAGTGCAATACACTGTGATAAAAAAAATGGAAAGGACATGATTTGAGGGACTCTAGTCTACTGGCTGTGCTGTCCATTTTTGTGCTAATCCCAATTGTTTTAATTAATTATTCAGGCTTACAGTATCTTCAATCGAGCACTTAACAAACTGTCTCATTAATTCTAAAAGTTGATCAGCAGATTCTCTTGGGTGTTCTGGGTATATAATCACATTGTCTGCAAATAATGAAAACTTTGTCTCTTCTTAATCATTTCATGTATGTTTGCTTTTTCAGAATATTAATGATGCATGTAAGTTTCCTTTGTTTAGTTGTCATTTAATTTTCACTAGTTTTTTACATCTTAATTATGAAGTGGGTCTTATCTTGTTTTTATCAAATATCCTGTTTCCTTTTTATTAAAAACTAGTTCAATACTTTTCTCTCTACTGCCCCATATTTTTCTGAGAAAATAGTTCATAAATTATAATATCTGATAATATTTATTAAGTAAAAAGGAATAAGGAGTAAATGTGGATATATGCATAGGAAAAAATAATATAGCTACACTTTCAAAGTTATAACTTTGCTAAATAGAGCTTTTAAATACGTAAAATGGAAGAAATGAGACCTTATGTAATTAGAGCTCACAAATACAACAACATTTCTATTTTTTATTAAAAAGTAAAATTTAATGATTCTAGAACCACATTACAATTTGGTAGTGAGATCTTAGGACTTCAAACTTCAATCTGGAAATCTGGAAAACTAAAAAGTCTCTTTAACCCTGAATTCTAAGAAAGTATGGATAAATTATGATCAATAATCTAGTTTGATGAAGTTAATTTGGTGTGAAGGTTTGCCTGTTTTGTGCATGAAAATATTTGCTAAAAACTTTCCTAATGCTGAACTGGAAATAATATGTATTCCCAGTTTAAAAACATAACAAAAACCTTCTCATTAGATCAAATATTTATCATAAGCTAAGAGCCCTAGTTTATTTGATGCCCAAACTGGAGGATTCATTCAATGTAATCAAAAGGTCAAATTACTTAACTGAATAATTTTTCACTGTTAAAGTGGCTTCTGTCTGGTGTAAGAATTAATTATCAACCCAAATGGCCCTTCACCAGCAGAGGTCATTTTCATGCATGTTTTCAGGGCTCTTTGTAAAAAGGATAAATAAATAAATAAATAAATAAACAAACAGGTTAGATCACGGTTGATTGAAAGCCTGTCACGTTAGTGTAAGGACACAGTCCAAGATCCATCTGTGTTCTTATACTTTGTAACATGAATGGTGTTATAGAGAGATTTTATTTTAAAGGAATAATTATAAAAGTACCTATAATCCACAATATTAAATAATGTCCATTGATTAACTTTTTAAGTTAAAATTCCATTTTACCTTTAATAGATCTATTTTAATCTTTAATAGATCAGTTTTACTGAAATATTGCATAAATATGTTATATGCATGTGGCATATATGTGTGTATGTATATATATATATATATAAAACTGTGGGCAAAAATGCCCTCAAAGCTCTCATCCTAAGTGAGACTTCAATAAAAAGAGGAAGAAAAGAGGTTAACTCCTAGGAAGCACCCGTCCCTGACGTGTCCCGCTAGTCCCCACACGTTCACCCCGAGCGAGATCCAAATTTTTGAGAGCCTGCATAGAGCTTCTAATTGGATGAGTCTGGAATTCTTTTTCTTTTTTCCCTTTCACCTAGAAAATCAAAGGAATCATACAGATGCTGCCATGAAGCATACTGATGGGAATTAGGATATGTCAGAAATATAATAGAAATCCTTTGGGCTCGGTAAGAAGCTGAGAGCATTCCCATAAAATATTAATGACTCACAATACAATCCCTGGTCAGGAGCAAAAGGTTAGCAGGAAGAGTCAGGAAGTCCTCAACAACGGAGGTAGATGAAGCAGCGGACTTGCATACCCCGATGGTTGGTGGGCTCAGGTTCCCATGAATGTACATAGAACCACAGGTGTCACTAGTGTCCATTCACTGGGCACATGCTTGAAAGAATGAAAATCCACACGAGAAGAATATATGAATAATAAATTAAATTTGGCAGTAAGGAAGAGGGTAAAGCAGTATGTTAGTCTTACTCCAAAATCAAGATATGTGTCCCCCTAATGGCTTTATCGCCTACGAATGGAAAGCATACCCTTTGCTATCTCAACTAGAAAGGAGCATTTGTAGATTATTCAAAAATGCTCTTTTCTACATTGCTACATCCTAAAGTAAGGTGTTTCCACATTAGGCTTCATTCCATAGCTATCCCTCTAATAAGAAATTAGATAGCTGTGTGCAAATTTGCAAGTTTGAAAAATCAAAACACAGCTTGAAGTGCAAAGCATTAGCAATGCAAAAATAAAATGAGATCTCCTAGGAATTATGCCTAACAAATGAAGCCATGGGAAAAAGAAAGAAAAAACCCATCAGATGGGCATTTTAGACTTTATATAGTTATCTTGAAAGGCAGTAAATTTATTCCAAATTGGGGAGGACTTTTATTGCTTTCATTTAACTTTTTTCTTAATTAAGTCCCCCAAAGTAACAATAAAGAATTCATATTAACCTAAATTCTTTTTGACACATGGACAGCATCATTCCAACTAAAAGGAAAGCCTACACCTAACTCCACCTGTCTCTGCAAACAGACTAATCCATACACTCATTATTTCGTTTGTTTGTTTTCTCATATTCTCTCCAAAAGAGGGGGGATTGGTATGTTGGGATTTTTTTTTCTTGAATGTGACATCGCTGACAGAATTCACTTTAAATCAATAGCCCAGCTACTCATTTAGAATCCAAACTGATCATGCAACTCCTAAGAAAGATAGATGCTATTGTAATTCTAATTTTCACTCACCTGCCACTTAAGGCTGAGTAAAATAAGTCCATTTAAAACCTGATCACTCAGAAAGTAGTTGTAACAAATAAAGAGGCTATAGCAGTGTGGCAAACCACATGATTTGTATTCAATTCTGCTATAAAATCTAGAAATAAAACAAAAACTTGAAGTTCTTATTAAATTGTTCCTAACATTGTCATGTGCACAAAGGTAAGTAAAACAGTATTGTTACAAAATCATCTAAACTTTTATCAAACAAAAATATCAAGAGATGAAGCTATTGTTGCTCAACATACCCTCTATCTGGGTCAATATATTTCTAAAGAAAGTAGTATCATCCCTTTAGGAAGCATTGGTGATGTAGTGGTCAAGGCATTGGGCTGCTAACCACAAAGATGGTGATTCAAACCCACCAACTTCTCTGAGGGAGAAAGATGAGGCTTTCTGCTCCTGTACATCTTTGTGGCTTCAAAAACCCACAGAGGCAGTTCTACTCTGCTCTATAGATTCAGTATGAGTCAGAAGTCACTCAATGGCAGTAGGTTTGGAGCTTAATCTTTCCCTGAAGAATCCTGTGCTCTATAATTTACAACACAGTAGTACTTTTGGTGACATCTAAGAGTCCGTGGTCCTGGAACTCAAGGGGTTCACCTTCCCAACATGATCGTTGAAGCCCAAATGGGTACATAGCCAAATGTGGTGAAGGTAGCTGATGGTGCCCAGCTATCAAAAAATATAGCATCTGGGGCCTTAAGACTTGAAGTTAAACAAGCAGTGATCTAGCAGAGAAGCAACAAGCCCACATGGAAGAAGCACAGCAGCCAGTGTGATCATGGAGAAAGTCTGAGCAAGGCCAAAACCCATCTGTAGACAATAGGCTATCCCCTCCCAGAGGGGTCAAAGGAAGGGATGAGTCAACCACGGAGCAGTGTGACAATGATGAAACACACAATACTCCTCTGGTTCTTTGAGGCTTCCTCACCCCCCACTCTCATGATCCCAGTCTTGCCTTTCAGTTCTGCCTAGACCGGAGCATGTACACTGGTACAGATAAGCATTCATGACACACCGAATGCAGGCCAGGTAAACCCGTCAGGAACAGAAATCAGAGTATGGATACCAGGAGGGTAGTTAGAGGGTGGGGGGAGGAGGAGAGAGGGGAAATTGATAATGATCGAGGCATAACCCAATCACCACCCCCAGGAAGATTAACAGACAAGTGGGTAAAAGGATACAATGGTCCATGTAAGATGTGAACATAATAATAATAATTTATAATTTATAAAGGGTTTATGATCATGGGAAGGAGGGGGAGGGAGGGGAAAAAAGAGGAGCTGACACCAAGAGCTCAAATAGAAAGTAAATGTTTAGAAAATGATGATGGTAACCTAGGCACAAATGTACCTGATACTATTAATGTATGGATTGTTATAACAGCTGTAAGAGCCCAATAAAATGATTTAAATGATAATAATAAAAAATAAAAACACTTGGGAAAACATTTTTTATAGTATTGAAAAGCAAGGATGTTATTTTGAGGACTACAGTACACCTGATCCAAGCCATCGTATTTTCCTTTTGCTTCACATGCCTCTGAAAGTTGGACATTGAATAAGGAAGACTGAAGAAGACCCAATTTACTCAAATTGTGGTGCTGGTGAAGAATATCGAAAGCACCATGGGCTACCAAGAGGGCAGACCAATCTGTCTTGGAAGAAGTACAGTCAGAATGCTTCTTCAAGGCAAGGATGGCAAGGCTTCATCTTATATACTATGGACATGTTGTCAAGAGACACTAGTCCCTGGAGAAGGACAGCATGCCTGGTAAAGTGGAGGGGCAGTGAAAAAGAGGAAGGTCCTTGAGAAGGACTGACAGGGTGGCTGAGACACTGAGCTCACACAAAGAATGTTTGTGAGGATGGACACGCAGGACAGAGCATGGTTTTGTTCTACTGTGCATAGGGTCTCTACGGGTCAGAACTGAATCCATGGCACCTAACAACATCAATGATCATTTGCAAAATGAGGGGGCTAAAAAAAAAGACCAGTTTCAATGGACTCTATGGTTAATTGTCATAATATAGTCTATAAAGACAACATTCTAATATGACCATAAATACAAGGGTAAATAAACTAGTACTGTGGTGAGTAATTTTGTGAGTATAGAACGGGGTCTTAAAAAGTCAATGATTGACTAATTAAGGTGAAACTATTGGAGCTCCCTGTCTGGTGGAAGGAAGAATGCTGAGCATTGACTATGAATGGAAATAATTAGTCCAATGGATGAATGAACCTCTTAAATATTAGTCTCAAAGGTCTTGAGACCAGAAGAATTAGATGGTGCCCTTCTGAAAGGGATCACATTAGAAAGGCCTGGGTAGACAGTGCCTAGAACCTCAGTCTCCCTTCAAACCACGACCAAGGCTCAATTTCCAGCCACATCATAGACACGTGTACGAGGAAAACATACCAAGAAGACAGAGTAAAAACTGAATATATCATTGCCATGTGTAATCCATTAATTACTAAATGGACTTAATATTATATTTGCCATTGAATTGATATTGAGGAATACTATTACCAAATATATAAGTAAAGCACTATGGAGAAAAAGGTAAACAATAGTCATAGGCGGTTTCCAATGAAAATATAGGTATCATAAAGACAAAACCAACAAAATCAAATCCACTGCAATTCAGTCAATTCCAACTCAGAGCAACCCTGCATAGAGTTCCTGAAGCTGCGGGTCATGACGGGAGAAGAGCACATCATCTTTCTCCTCAAGAATGGCTGCTGGTTTTCAGCCAATAATCTTGAGGTCATCAATCCAGCATTGAATGATGAGGGCAATGAATGTACACATGTGCTTTACACAATTGATGTATGTATGGATTGTGGTCAGAGTTGTATGAGCCTCTCATAAAATGATAAAAAATAAAAATAAATAATAATAGTAAAGAAAAAAATCCAGCACTTAACTGACATGCCACAAGGGTTTCTTTCATCAATACACAGTGGCATCAAAAGGTTCATAGAAAAGAGTGGATTGAAACATAATGATATATTTCCATGAAATGTGTTGTCCTCTAGTATGTTTTTATTTATTATATTTATATTAATATTTCTGAAAACTGTCAACTTCTCATTCAAGGAGTTAAAAGAAATGGAAAAATAAAAAATTTAAAATGTACCAAGCCATTTCATTTTTTTTCAAGTTCTCATAGTTAAGTTTATAAGTGTTGAAGGAGGATCATGCCTTGCAGTATATGGGGTGCCTAAATTATGAATACTCTAAGAGCAAGCAGTATGTGCTTGAATATCTGAAAACCACTTGATCAAGTTATACTAGTTATAACAAAAGAGAAAAGAAAACGAAGGGAGCATGATGTAAGTGTTAAATGCTCGATGTGAATGCTCCCATTATGTTTAGGTTACTGTTTTGTCAAGTTGTGCCGATGAATGTTTTGCATATTTAAAAGTACCCTACAAAGAATCCCATTACTTGTTCTGGTATTAGCTGAGGATTTAAAGTACACTTACAAGAAGCCCATATGTAACAAGTACAACCAGAAGAGAGCTTCTTAAAGGCAAGGATGTCTGTACTTCATCTTATATATTTTGGAGACGTTGTCAGGACATATTTGGAGATGTCCCTGGAGAAGGAAGTCATGCTTGGGAAAGCAAAGAGGCAGCAACAAAGAGGAAGACTCTCAATGAGATGGACTGACACAGTGGCTGCTACATTGGCTCAAACCTGGGAACCATTCTGAGGATGGCACTGGCCTGGACAGTGTTCTATTCTCTTGCACATAGGATCACTAAGAGTCGGAACTAACTAAAAGGCTTCTAACAACATGCAAGTTGCAAAGTCTCGGGATAGTTACAAAGACTGTGTTAGTCTGGGTAGCCTACAGAAACAAATCCATAGAATAAGAGAGAGTTTTATAAAAAGGGTAATTACACATTAAGAAAGCATCCCAACCCAGTCCAGGCCAAGCCAATAAGTCCAATATTAGCCCATATGTCTGATACCAATCTATAAAGTTCTCATCAGACTCATGAAACACATGTAATGATGCTGAATGCAGGACAATCACAGACCAGTGGGTAGAAAGTCTTTGGATCCAGCGGCATTGTAAGCATGTCAGGGCTGGCAGGGGTGTCTAAGTGTTTTCTACAACTCCAGGTGTCTGCATCAGGGTTGGTCTGTTTGACTTCTCCTCAGGGATGTCTCCCAGGAAGTGAGCAGAGAGAGAGGGGTGTCTCCTGCCTCCAAGGAGGAAAAAACAGACTTCCCAGAATCCTGAGGGGAAAGCCATGCCCACACAGAAGCCTCATTGGCTATGACAGCCCTGCACTCTTAATCCTCTTAAGTCCCAAAATGACACCACATTAAGTAACTACCACAAACCACCCCTTGTCAATTTGACACTTTCACATAACTCTTTAGCCATATATAATTTTCAAGCAAACAATAATAAAATCATATCTGAGGGAGGGAGGCATGCAAATGAAGGGGGAAAATGAGCAGCTGATATTAAGGGCCCAAGTATCAGGAAAATATTTTTAGAATGATGGTGGCAACAAATGTACATATGTGCTCGACACAATGGATGGATGCATGGATTGTGATAAGAATTGTACGAGCCCCAATAAAATAATTTTTAAAAATCATATCTGTACCTAACAGGATAAAATGAAAAAGCACACAATTAAAAAATGTGCCATCCTCATTTAAATATAACATGCTATCAGTGAACAAAACAAAAATATCCTATGCCTAACAAATGCAGTTAAGTAACACCTACACCTTAATCCTATAATCCTATGAATATATTTCCCCACCAGTGAAAGTTTATAAAGCCTTCATGCCTGTATCCTGCCAATTTTGGGTATCAAATTTCTATACTGCCCACTTACATCATATTCTGAGGAATCAATCATATTATTTGACATAAAGAATCTTAATTCCAGTTGGAACCTTGTAGAATCCACTTCCGTAAGCAAAGTCAAATCAGGATAGGCCATCCATAAAGTCTACAGCAATATGCACCAGTTCACAAACTGAAAAAAATCTCTTCATTTGGTTGGGTTCTGCTCAACTCAATGTAGGCTGCCTCACTTAGCTTCACCAGGGTGTCCATTGGTTGCCTCCCCTTTAGACCATGGACTCAACACAAATTCTCAAGAACCCTATCCTCCTTGGACTAGGTCAAGAGCTTCAGATGAGTCAACCCACTCTTGTCTTCTCCTCTATTCCTGTAAACTTGGTCCACGGGTGTCAGTGGCCAGACTCAACCCATATCTTTATTGCTGCATTTCACCCACTTCCACTCAACCCGTGGATCCAGGTGGTTGCCTAGCAAGCATTTCAGCTTGCCCACAGGGAACATGTAGTCCTAGAGAAGAGTTGTCTTCATGGTTCCAGATTTTTTCCAGCTATTGACACAAACCACTGGTTCAAAATTCCAAACTCCAAAGAGTTCCTTTTTTCCTTCAATCTGTCAATCTTACTCCATAGGCAGGTCTCTTAGAACACAAATATACTGAGTACTCCAAAGCACTGGATGGGGCTTAATTTCTCAGAGACTTCTTTGCAGGCATGTCCTAAACCCGGTTTTTGAGAAATTCAAAAGTTGATTTCCACCCCTGAGCTCAAAATATACATCAATCACATTCACTTTTGCTATCTCAGACTACAACTAAACAAAGTATTCAATACTCTAACCTCCCATAGTCTGTCTTTCCAGTAAAAAAACCAGTAAACTAGAGGGACATTTCTGACATCTGTCTAGTCAAAGAAGAAAAACTACTATGAGGTGAAGGTCAAACAAGCATTCATTCTCCAGATTTATGATTTGTTTCTTTAGTACTCCACTCTTGGTACTACGAAAAATAAAATCCATGCAAAAGTTGAGAGTGTCAAATTTAGACTTAAGTCTGTTTTATAGGAAAAATAAATAGGGAGCTATATACTTGTCATGTGAATGAAGAAAGTAATGAGGATGAAATTATAAAGTGGCATTTCTTGCCATTTAGTAGAAAAGTTTAAGTGATAAATAGAAGGGTACATTATCTAACAAGGGTGAAGTATATTTTTCTTAATTAGAAATATAGAGGATAGATAGATAGGTACAATACATTATGTAACCAGTATGAGTATGTTCATATAGAAGCAAGTATGGCTTAAGATAGATAGATATATTTCAGTTCTCAAATGCACAAACTATTTCTGGTCTGCAGGGGATGAAATATGTTCTGTAGGAGTTAAGACAGCTACAATGATTATCCCAATTAAAAAAAAATTCCAGGTTATTTACAGGATAATACAAGGGAATAGGATTCATTGTCCTGTGAAATATGCACTAAGCCATTAAACATAGCAATAAAATCAACTGGGACAAAAAAGAAATACAATTATGTTATATGCATCCAAACCCTTCATGAATTAATTTCCATATATCCATCATGACTGATATTTACCACATAAACATTGAAGAAACACATCATTTTAAAATGCATCCAGTTCCTAATATCTCACAAAGAAGAAAATGTTAAATCAAAACATCCTTGCAATTGTGGCTGATGAAGTCTCTAATAGTCCAAATCTCAGAGCACAATTTTGTAAAAGCAAAACAAAAAATGAAAAGAAAAAAAAGCAATTGTTACTTCATCAAAAAGGGTCATTTATCATTCCATTAAATGTGAAGATTTATTCCTAATTACATCTGATGAAGCAGCATTTCAAAATTTTTCTAATATCAAATCGGACTAATTCATTAGCAATCAAGTCATTAAATGAAAATTAAAAGCAGTCATCTCATGAAGTGTTGATGATCTATACCTGCATTACATACCTGTTGAAATTCAATTTGCAGATATGATAAACTAATCCATTGTTCATCATTATGGTATAAATATAAGATAACCCTTTGTTTTTATAAATATATGCCATTAAGTATTGCAAATAAGAAACTTGAAAAAGAAACATGGAAAAATCTTATAACAAAAGGTGACCATATTGCATCTAAATATAATGGATTATACTGTTTTTTATTCAAACTCGTGGGGATCTTACAGGACATGGACCTACAGTGCTTCCAGACTGCACTTTTTACAGAAACCTACTGACACCTTGCCAGCCAACAGAGTAGCTGGCAGATTCAAGCTGCTGGCCTCTCTAATAACAGAGTAGTATTTAAAACTTATATCATAATCTATTGTAGTAATGTGATTTATTTTACCCTAGAAAATTTTTTTACAAGTTAGCACTTGAAATATGTGATCACTACCTACTATGATTTTTATTCAAATACATCTGAGGTGCTTCTGGCAGGGATAGATGAAAATATACAAATGTGC
Source organism: Tenrec ecaudatus (assembly GCF_050624435.1). Lineage (NCBI taxonomy): Eukaryota > Metazoa > Chordata > Mammalia > Afrosoricida > Tenrecidae > Tenrec > Tenrec ecaudatus. The sequence goes on along the minus strand of NC_134542.1, from coordinate 108,752,711 downwards.
TAATATGAAAACTGGTTAGGAAGAGTTTGACATTATCTCCTGCTCACAAGCATGGGCACAGACAATTAGCGCTAGTTTGAGAACAATCACCATTTTTCTGAGATAGAAATGTTTTCAAAGACACAGTGCTCTTGGGGCCAAATAATGTGTCCCCTACCCCCACCCCAATAGCCCTCCATGAACGAGCACTAATGATAGATAAGGAGCTTCATAATAGATGAACGTGCCTGTGGTTGACTACTCCACTGTCCCTGAAGGTTCTCTGTAGATCAGAGCAATCAGGTTCTACGACAGTGGCTCCCAACTTCCCTAATGCTGTGACCCTTTCATACAGTTCCTTGTGGTGTGGTGACCCCCAACCATAAAGTTATTTTCATTGCTAATTCATAATAGCTTCTGTTATAAATCATCATGTAAATATCTGATAGGCAGGATGCATTGTCATTGTTATAGATTGAATATAATTAAAGCATAGTGATTAATCACAAAAACAATATGTAATTATAGATTGTGAAATATTTATTTCTAATTACAAATAAATGAAAATTTCTCTTGAAACATGGTGTAGCATGGGTAACAGTCTTCACGCTGAGTACTCATATGTGGACGACGAGAGGTGTCACGTTCCTAAGACCATGCAAAATATGTGTTTTCCCATGGTCTTGGGCGACCCAGAGGTTGAGAACCACTGCTGTATAGCCAACCCATTGCTCTGTTTTGACCTCCCTGTTGATACTGGTCAGAGATTACTCCCCCTAGATTACTCTAGTTGGAGGTCAACTAGAACTAGATCAAGATGGTGACTCACCTCATTGCTTGTGTATTATGTCACCAGCTTATGGCATCACCCATTGGCTGTGTAAAATGTGTGCTGTATGAAGTGCATGCCTTTTGGAAGCTCTGTAAGCCTCAGCATAGGTACCCATTGGGAAATGCATTCACTCTCTCAGTTCTGACATAGAGATGAGCAGCCCCCATGCCCCACTATCTGTCCCTGTGATTTTCTACACTTGCAAAGGCACACCTGAGGACCTGTTCAAGTGCTAGGAAACCCGTACCCCAACATACAAAGAATCAAGCTCAAACTTTGTAATTAATGAGGAAGACAATCACTTCAAGAAAGGTATAAATAAAATTATGCAAGGATAGTATAACATAATAAGCAATATAATAGATCAAGCACAGACACTGACTCTAGAGTGATACAGATGGAGTAGCTTTATTTTCTATGTGTGTGTGTTTCTTGAATATGCATGTGAGTTGTAGTCAGGTGCTTTGGGTTCATAGAAGAAAATGCTGCCAATTCCTGCACCATCCTCACAATTATTATTTACAATATTTATGAAATATTATGTTAGTGATAATGTATATGTGTGCATAGGGATAAAGGTGGGCGTTAACCAAATGCCCCATCTAATCACATCCACTACATGACAGACTCATTACAGTATCCATAATTGCTTCTCATGATGTGATAGCAACTCAAAACACCTTAGAAAATATTAAGGAAACAAAAAAGAAAAAGCCAACAAGAATTCATTGTCCCTTATTATGTAATAAAACCTTGCCAGTCATCTCTCAAGCACATCCTGGGGTTTCTCATTAATATGAATAAAATTCTCATAAAACAAGGGTAAGAGATTTCCTTTGATGTGTGTTCTTAGCAAGCAACTGTCCTCTATGGGTGATACATGTTCTCTGTAAAGTATCTAGAGTACTGAGGATGTAGATGTTCAAATTTGGAAACCCAAATTGAGGAGAGATGGCCAGATTGACAATACAGAGATAGAGATAACAGTTGGGCTCTGTGCAGTGAATTCCCAGAGAAGGATTTGAACATAGTGTATTAAGCAGGAAAAGGGAGCTGTAATCTCAAAATTATTCAATAAAATTTGTTAGGTAGCTTAGCCTAGGGAATTGGGAAGTCCACTTACGCATGCCCAGGAGAGCCAGCAAAGGACAAAGCTGGATTTTCCCGCTGGTGGGCGCAGATGGGCGTTACACCTGGAGCAGCCCACCTGGGCCAGGTGACTGCAATTCAGCCAATGGGATTGACCTGGGGTTGTTCACCACGCCTCCCCCGGGAACCTTTAAAAAAAGGCAGGAACCGAGAGGGAGAGGGTCTTGCTTGGGTGGTCTGTTCGTCTTCAGGGGAGGAGAGAGATCCTTGCGTGACCTGGGGCAGTCTCTGCCAGGCCGCATGGTCAAAGGAATTCAATGGGTGCCGCGTAAAACCTGAAGCTTCTTTTAACTCTCATTAAATTCACTTGGATCACGAGCCCGGCTTCGGCGTGAAATCTTTCTCACACGGAGCCAAGGACCGAGGCTGAAATAAAGCCAGGAGAGAGAGACCTAACAAATCTAATGAATGTTTTGAAAAAGTAATTGATTTTTATGATAAAAATTCCAATAAGTGCCTGACTTCGTAGCAGACATTTTGTGATGTAAAAGGGAAGGAACACTCCAAGAACCTGGGTCCTAACAGGCAAAGACAGGGAGTAAGCTGGTTCTGTTTAATATCACAGGGTAAGTCAATATATCCCCGTTATTTTTTTAATTTTTTAATTAATCATTTTATTTGGGGGGTCTCTTACAAATCTTATAACGATCTATCATTCAATTGTATTAAGCACACTAGTACATATGTTTCCACCAACATTTCCAGTTTGTTCCCCCCCACCCCCGCTCCATCCTCCTCTCTCCCATTCTCGTGAATCCTTGCTCAATTAGACATTATTGTTATTATTTTGTGTCTTACAATGTCTGTTGTCTCCCTTCACCCCCATTTCTGTAATTTATCCCCCTGGAGGTGGACTATATATCCAACCTTGTGATGGGGAACCCTCGTTAATTAAAATGCTAAAAGAGAGGAAAAACTCAAAGCAGTCCATGAGGGTTACGTTCTTTCTGTGTTAATCTATTATCTCTTGAACCTAAAAAATGAGGAAAATTCAAAAAGTACATGGAAAATTCCATTACATTTTAATTCCACCCTCCCTTGATGTTTATTTTTATGTTTACTAAATATATATTCTAAAATGTATATGAATTCTTTTAAAAATAATTTTATTGGGGGCTGTTACAGATATTATAAAAATCCACAAATCAATTATATCAAGCAAACTTGTACATAGATGTGGGATGCAAAGGGGTTTTTCCCCAGGTCCTCCCCCATATTGTATTCTGGGCCTGGGACACATCTTGCTAGCACATAGTGTTTACTTCCCTGAGGTTATCAACCATCTGGAGCAATCAGACCCTATTGTCTGTCCCACCCTGGGTGGGGCACACTCCCTGCTGATAGTGATAGTGGACAGTTTCCCTAAAGGAGAGCCTAGAGACAAGGTCAAGTCAACTCAAGAATGACCAAGGTCGGGCCATCTTGAATCTAGGATCTGCCCATATTGTCACACGTGTACCCCTAGCGTCTCCCCTTCCTATTGCATGTACACCCCTAGCTCATCTACTTCCTGTTGACATATGCCTATTGTACAGCCTCTTCCTCTGCATATGTGGTTACATGTAATTAGGGGGGCTTGCATGATTAGAAAAATATTCCCTCCCTTTCCCTTCTTCCACCTCCACATGGACCATCAAGAGGGACTAATGTGAGCATACTACCATAAAATGTGTCTGATTCCTTTATTTTATACTCTCCCCGTCTTGCCTATCTTCTGTGACTTTACTATGATCTTTGTATATTATTGCCCTAAAATTGCACCTACAAATCCCTTGGTTGTTAGAGGCTGTTTCCTCTGACACATCGGTTGCCATTGTCATTTTCAAAACGTTATTTTTCTACATGAGTCCTTATTATCAGCTCCTCTTTTTTTCCCTCTCTCCCCTACCCTTCCACCCTTGTGAACCCTTGATAAATTATAAATTATTATTTTTTCATATCTTACACTGTGCACTGCATCCCTTCACCCAGAGGAATGTTGCGTGTTCAGTAGATGCTAAGCTGCATCCTGACTGAATCATCCCTTTCATGTGCCATTCCCCTCTGTGAGGGGCCATCCAATTGTCTACAGACAGGCTTTGGGTCTCCACTCTGACCCCTCTCCTTCACAAGGATACAATTGTTTGTCTTTGATTTTCTGATACGTGATCCCATCAACACCTCATGGTCACACAGGCTGGTGTGCTTCTTCCATGTGGGCTTTGTTGCTTCTGAGCTAGATGGCCGATTGTTCACCTTCAAGCCTTTATGACCCCAGGCACTCTATCTTTTAATAGCAGGGAGCTCCATGATTTTTTTAAATAAGTTTAAACAAACAAAACATATTATTAATGGCATAAATCATCCCAGCCACTGCAACCAAAGGTGCTATGCAAATGCAAGTTAATAACCTTAATGCTTTCCCTAATCAATTGAAAGAGCATTTGTTAAAATCCAGTAGAAGCAAATACTATATAAGAAAAATACTTTCTGATGAGGAATGTGTTTCATTTTATGCAGGCCTTTTGAATTGCATTTGGTTTGTTTATGAATATATACCAAAGCTGAGTAGATATTGGCAAAAGAAAAGGAAAGTGTGTCCAAAAATCTTCCATTTATATAATATAAAAATGAATAAATGGTTTCTCAGAAAAAAATGACTTTGTGCTTAAAATTCCATAACCTGGAAGTTTCAAGGACTCATAACTAGAGGGGAACCAGGCATCAGATGGGCTACTTACTGTCTAACCCTGTGGAGGCTGAGCCCTATTTGCTAATGAGTCACGGATGACTAGTGGAGGGGCTTCTTTCCTCTTCTAGTTGGTGCTTCTGGCGATCCCCATTAAGCATGTTGTACCTGTCAACTACCAAAGTATTTGAAATGAGTAAGTCGATCATTCTCTACCAGGTACTTCTTAAAGTAAGCATCAAGCCTCCACTTTCTGAACAGTCACATTATCCAACTTTTAACTTCTCTTTTTACCATTCTCTGACACTTTGCGCTTCATTTCTTAATTATTTTTCATGTGAAAGCCCACACCCATGATCATAACAAGAAGGGCATGGTGATGCCAATCAGGCTAGCAGGTGCAGATCACACTATTAAAGGGGTCTCCCTCCCTCATATATGTTCCATAATACGGACTTTATACCTGGAAGTATGTGCTGAAATGATTCCTTGCTCCCCAGTTCAACTAACTGGCTAGTTCTTAGTAACACCAGCATTTTATTCAAGCTTAAACTTGTATTGTACTATTTTTTATTAAGGACATTTTAAACTTGCTTAGTGTGCCATTATGTGGGAAAATGATGATTGGATTCAGGTGAGCTGTGTGGCCTAGACACGATTCTCTAATTGTGAAATGGGAATAATACTGTCTACACAAGTGGATACGTTGTCAGGCTGTTTCGGGTGTTACCTATAAGCCACCCACAGCAGCACATGCTCTGTATTACACATCTGGCTAGAGGGAGTTCTGCCTTTCCACTTCAAATCACTGCTTCTTGCTGCAGTTGCTGCTGCCTCCTCTCTGAAATTAGAAATACGAACGTCAGCCTGCATTACTGCCCTACAGACACTTTCCTCCCCTCATCTTACAACATTATTCCACGTTCTCATCATCGCACACTTAGAGCGCCACAGTAGAGATTCCTCTCAAACTCTTCCATCTACTTTACTAGGAAGTACAACTATCACAGTTTTCTACTTTAAAAACCTAACAAAATACTTCCAAGTAAATTTTGTAACATCGTGCAATGTCTTCACAGTCTAGTGCCTACCTAATTTTTCAGAATTGTGTTATTGTTAGGTGCCGTCAAGTCAGTTCTATCTTATAAGGACCCTGTGATAGGTAGATTTATTGTGCCAACCTGCCCAATAGGAATATGTGGGATTAATAAGGTTGCAGTTTGATTGCAGGGCAAAGAGATAAATGGCCTGGCAAGGCCTGCCCCCCTCTCTTTTGCTCTTTGGTGATCCTACCAGCGTGCAACTGTTTTAGCTTTCTCTGCTTCAACTTGTGAGCTACACTACTTGTGAGACAGCCAACCAGAGGATCATGTCAATAGAGTTTGAGGTTCATTTAAGATCTGCTTCACCACACTGCTGGTGTATACATCGCTTGAGCTTGAGGCTGTTGGATCCTATCATCTTGCATTGCTCGAGTTCAATATCCCATCGGGCATTCTTCACTAAGCTCCTGAACTGCTGACTGTTAGTGACCACCCCATTATTTGCTTCCTGTATTCCGACTGCCTGCATTGCCAAAGGAAAGACTCAACTGTCTGCTTCCTTGACATTGGACCCAGCAGCCCTTGTGAGTTGAAAGGCTTCTAGTATATTAACTGTTCCATCAAAGTGAGTTGAACTGAGCCCTCTATACTGTTACATTCCATTGTGCTGTATATATACATTGTGCTGTATATATATGTACATATATATATATATATATATATATCATTAGTGTCCTGATGTTGTTTCTCTAGAGAACCCTGCCTAACACAGACCCCATGTACAGTAGAAGGAAACACTGATGGATCCTGCTCCAACCTCACAATTTTTATCACGTTTAAGCCCATTGATGCAGTTACGTGTCAGTCCATTGTACTCAAGTTCTTCCTCTTTTTCCCTGCTCAGCTATATTACTCAGCATAATTATGGTCTTCTCTGGAGACTAGTCTCTCCTGACAATACATCCCAAGTATGTGAGATGAAGTCTCATCATCCTTGTCTCTAAGGAGTATTTTGGCTGTAACTTCTTCCAAGACAGATGTGTTTCTTTTTCTGATAGTCCATGGTGCTTTCAGGATTATTTGCCAGCACCATCATGCAAATCCTTCAATTTGGTCTTCTTTACTCCATGTCCAATTTTCATATGTTTATGAAATGGTAATGGGCTTGGGGCAGGGACACCTCAGTTCTCAGAGCAACGTTCTCATTTCCTAACACTTAGAAAGGTCCTGTGTAGCACATTTACCAAAGGCAATGTGTCCTTTGATCTCTTAACTTGTGCTGAGGAGAAAATAGACTACAGACCCAAGCAAGAGGAAATTCTTGGCAACTTGAATCATTTCTCCATTTCTCATGATGTCCCTGGGGGTCCATTCATGAGGATTTGGGTTTCCCTCACTTTGAGTTGTAATCCATACCGAAGGCTGCAATCTTTGATCTTCTTCAGTAAGTGCCTCCAATCCTCCTCACGATCAGCGAGCAAGGCTGTCTTCTATATCGAGTAGGGTTGTCAATAAACCTTCTTCCTCTCCTGATATGACATTCTTCTTTACATAATCCAGTTTGTCTGATTATTGGCTCAGCATACAAACTGAATAATTCTGTTGAGAAGACAAAACTTTGACATATACCTTTCCGGATTTTTCCCTCTTCATCCTTTCAATCTGGAGTGTGCCTCGCCTGCAGCCAGGTATCTTCTAAAGCTAAGCTTCGGCATTACTTTAAGCCTTTCCCGCCACCAGCTGAAAATAAACCATTACCTAATCTGCCCGATTTATGTTATTCCATGTGATGTTAAGTTAGGATCTGTACATATATCTTTCCTGTAATATTTGAGTTCCCGAAATGAAATCCTGATTTCCTTTCCTGTTTTTACTCCCTAGCCCAATACCTAGGTAATAAAATCAAATCATTGACATCTAGTTATAAAGTTTACTTGGAAATTACACAAGAGGTTTCTGGCTCCAACTTGTCTCTCATTTTTGCTGTACCTTTTTCATAGGCTAATTTGAGAAAGAAAAAGTGTGTCGTATTTTGACTTTTAAGTTTTGACTGTTAAGCTTAAAGGCCAACTTCTTCAGTAAAGCTTCTCAATGGCCACGAGTTTCCATTCTTTTCCTTTGCTTATATCCTTTGCTTATTTTCAGAGAAAGTTAATTTTCTATAGAATACAAACTTGTATTTTCTATGAGTAACTATAAAAGAAACTCCCATGTTTAATTCCATCTACTCATTCAGCAGTTTATCTGTTCTGCAAATACCTGACGGGTACAAGCTATCCCTTATCTGCATTTTAGTTAGACCTCAGGTTAACACCTTGCATGATCCATGTAATAAAATAAATGCTGGTGAATGAACACAGCCACACAATTACTAATTTAGATAGATAGATAGAGATTTAGTATTAGATGCAAATATAGAAGCAGTTGTAAGCATACATTTAAGGAGAAAATATACCTTTCCTCTTCTTCCTCAGGTGGCTCATTGAATGAGATTGCTGCTATTATATTTAAATTTTTTAAGTAAATACTTTCCTTGTGGGCTCTTACATTATCACAATCCATACAGTTATCCATTGTGTCAAGCGCATTTGTTTCATATGTTGCCATCACCTTTTTCAAAGCACTTTCTTTTTACTTGAGCCCGTGACATCAGCTCATTTTTCTCCCACTCCCTAACCAACCCTCCTTCATGAACCCTTGAAAAGTTATAGATTATTATTTTCATATTTTATGAAACACTCAACTTTCCTTTAGTTCCTTAATACTTCCTTCCCCCCACTATCATGACCTCATTTCTACCTTACAAATAAGATTAGACCAGAACATGCACACTGCTACAGACAAGAGCCCATGGCACAAGGAATCCAGGATAGATAACCCCCCTCAGAGCCAACATTGAGAATGTAAATACCAGGAGAATAAGGGGGAAGATGGGGGAAAAAAGGGGAAATTGATTACAAGGGTCAATATATAACCCCCTCCCAGGGGGAGGAACAACAGGAAAGTGGGTGAAGGGCTGATGTTATTTTTAATAATAATAGTCCACATATATGAATTTCCCAATACTTAATTAATTCTACTCAAATATGTCAGGTTCTACTTTATGTCCTGCAAACTAGTACTAAGATATCTATTATATTTTTATCTATCTTTTATAGTCCTGGTGTTATGGGTTATGCTTTAGGCTGCTCATCTTAAGGTCAACAATTAAAACCCACCAACTCTACAGGACAAAGACAAGCTGTTGGCTCTCCAAGAGATTTATAATCTTGGAGTCCTAAATAGGATGGCTATGAGTAGGGATCAACTTGATAGCAATGAGTTTAGATGAGTATGCTTTTTATAGATATTAAATCGGACACCCTAAGAGATTAAGAAATTTTTGCAAAATGATACAATTATAAGGAATGAAGAAGACTATTCCTATTATTTTCCAAACAACATGAGAGTAGATGGAAGAAAAACAGAGATATGGCTAGTAGAGGCAAAAAAAAAAATAAAGGAGAAAGCATAAAAGGCTAAAAAAGGGAGAAAATTAGAAAAAGATACTAACATAATTTACAGTAGGAGAATCAGTCATTAAAGGTTCCCATCTTTTTGGTCCACTCATTTAATTTTGCTACAGTGTGTGTCATTGCTTTTTTGCTTTTCATTTCCTTTCACAGAGGTGACCTGACTATAAACATAAAAAACAAAATCAATAAAATATTTCTGAAATCAGTGATCTTTTTCCTGATAATATTTCTCTTTATTACTAATATGGATTGTGTTGCATTGTCTTCAATTGTGCTTATCCACCTGAATTCTTTGAAAATCTTTGCACAACTTCCTGGGTTCCGTGTAGGGGAAATTTGGGATCACTCTCTTTTTCTTCCGATGTCTTCCTTTCAAAAATATCCCATGAGTTTCGAATATACACGAGTTCTCTATGGGACCAGTGCATCACTCCCTGCCCTTAACTTTAGGGCCAGAACCCAGTCCATGCATTCATATTAACATCCGGATCACAGGAAACAAATGATCTCCAGTCTATTTTTACACTAATAACTAACATTATGTCATAGGAAGGGAGCACCAAATGGCATCTAGCATTGTTAAAGAGTCTCAGATTGCTAAAGCACTGCACATTTTAAGTGAGAGGGATCCAAAGGGGCAGTTCAAAATATCACACAAAATACGTTTCGACTTCTCTTTACAAGCCTTCATTAGCAGATATGTGGTGGCCGTGCCTAAGGTGCCTTTGCTGGAAATTATGGGCAAACTACCACTGACCCATCACTCCCAATTTTCCATGTATGAAAACAGTAACCTTGCCCTAGGAAGCAAACAAACAGGAAAACATTGCCATCAAGTAGACATCAATTCCCAGGGACCCAGTAGTTCAGAGTAGAACTGCTTCCCAGGGTTTCCAAGGAGAAAACTACGGATTCAGACGGTAAGCTTCTTTCTCCTGCACAGTGGCTAGTGGGCTCAGACAGCTCACCCTTTGCTTAGCACCACGTCGTAAACAGTGTGTCTCCAGGGGACCTTCCTTACCCAATCAGAAGACTTTCTTCCTATCTTTGGGGTGAAATCGACTCCACCATCTAAGAATTTTAGAGCCAAATCCTTATGTGCTATTTGTGGTAGAAAAACAATAAACATATATATACACACACATATATACAAAAACACATACACATATATACATATGAATATGTACATATGCATCCTTTAAAATGTATATATACATATATACAGATGTACATATATGTGTATATCCTTTAAATAATAAGATAAGCCTTCCGTAAGTTTGTACACATTTGTAATAAGACCCCCAAGCTAGCTATTTCACCAGTTTGGTTAAAGTCAGTGTATTTTGTTTTTATCATGCCAAGTTTGTATGTAATTCTTACCATATTGATGGGATGATTCATCTTAACTGTTAAAATTTAAAATAACAGAATTAGTTCTTTAAGCTTTCTAGAAAATTTGAATTAGATCTTTTAAGATGGCAAGGAAAAGCAATTTACCTTACTACCTCTTCTTCCTACTACATGCAAATTATCTATTTTTCATGACCGAGGCCCTTTCCTAGTTAGTGAAGGTAATGGCTCCATTACATTGGGAAATTCATATTATGCAACCAATGTAATAAAAGCAGAAGATAATATAGACCATCTCTGATGTTTATGAATAGTAAATGTTGAAAAATAATTAGGTGGTAAAAATATAAATAAAAATGAACCACTAAAGAATTTTTTGGCATGGCAATAGAAAACATTTTAAAACCTTAGCCAGAAAAAATATTCTAACAAGACCTTTCTATTATAATGACTGCTTCTGAGGGTCATTATAACACATAGGCTTATGCATTGCCTATTTGGCACCTACGAAGAGGCTTTAGGAATGTACAGGGAGTGGAATTGCTCCATAAACTCTTTGAAGCCCCTTATGTTATCTCATTTGAACATCACAGCAACCTAATATGTTCTCCATGCGACAAGAATGATAAACTAAGCCAAGGCAGACACACAAATCTATACCCCAGATAAATAAATGCTGAGCTGGGATTTGCCTGTAAGCTGCATGTGTTTTGAGAACTCCTTTGTTCTATTTCTACTTCTTCTATTGTATTTCATTTTATCTCATCTCAGATTGCGTACTCTCTCCCTCTATTTGCCTTCATGTCCATAGGATTCAATATAGGTTCTCAAAAAATAGCACAAAGCTTGACTGTGGTGGAGGATGGTAGAGAACCTGGGCCTACCCCGGGCACATCCCCTTCCAGAAGGCCCTACGGCATGAAGGCGGTAGTTGTGCCTATCTGACAGGGCTACTGTGGAGGAGAAGAGTGGGCTGCACTGTGCAGGCACTCAGCAGCAGCACATCGTTGAGTACGGACTGCTAGGACGCAGGGACTACGGTCAGTATGGCTCTGGGAGGTGGAAGTTCAGGAAATGGAGAGCACCATGGAAGGGCAGAGGTGTCTTGTGGCCTGTAGTGATGGGCAGAAGTTTGGCGGAGGAGTCTGAGTAGCAATATGGCAACTGACCCTCTCTCATAGCAACCTTCATCTCAGCAAAGAAAAAGACAAACCCATTCATGATGGAATACTTCCTGCCGCAGCAGGAAAGCCCCTTGTCCAATCCTGATCTTTCCCACAGAACGAACCCAGGAAGGAGATTCCACACACTTGCTCAAGTTCAAGATGCCGGTCATTAAGGAAGTTCTACTTAAGATCACTCGTAATGCTCTCATGGTGTGGTTTTGTTGTGTTGTGCTGGAAGAGATAGGCAGAGGTCTTTGGGGGAAAAACCACCCAGCATGATGGAAGGCCTACATCGGCCCTCAACAACAAAGGCATGTCACTGTTTGTGAGGGACAGGGCAGTGGGATTCAGCTGTCACCTGGAGGAGAGAGGGTCAGTCTCAGAGCTCCATTCCCAGCTACTGTCAACTTAAAAAGCAAGTTCCTAAAAAAATAAAACAATTTCTTTAAAAAAGAATACATATGTATATAAAACATTGGAAATAGCTATTTTTTAAATCTCTAGAATAAAAAAATGAGACAATTTTGGTAATGTGTTGAGTTTTTCTTCTTCACATTCATGAATGTATGTCTCAAAAAAGGTCCCCCTTTGGCCTTCATTGACAGGACAGCCTCCTCAGTTACCTTCCATACACAAATGCCTACAAACATAACAATTCCCTCTGGGCCCCTAGACCTATATTTCTATCAATATATTTTTACTCTTTTTACCTCCAAATATCATCACACAGAACTAATTACCTTGATTTACTCAATTCAGGCAGCTCCCCCATTTCAGAGCTAGATCTGTACCTGAGTATATTTTTAAGAATTTGTAAGTTGGAATGGTTTTTGAGCTTTATTGTAGTGCAAGAAAAGGCTCACAGCATTTCAATTATATAAAAGCAACATTTGCAGCAAGTGAAGGTGGATGATGATGAAAAATTTTCTGGGGAAAAAAAGATTGTGAAGGGTCATTGAATTATTTAACATGGCTCTTCTAGTGGAAGTGTCTGTGACGTCCACTCTAGTGTCGTGGGTCTGGGGAAGAAGGTGAGTGACTGATTCGCTTGGAGGAATTGCTAAGTGGATTTCTTTGGTTGTCGTCCTTCGAAGTACAAAGTAACCCCTCTGAGAAAGGGAAAGAGAGGGAGGAAATCTCACCACCAGCACGAAGAGCCAGGAGTGGAGCACATCCCCTGGACCCGGAAATGCCTACACAGTGAACCCCTGGGTCCAGGAGACAGCTGTGATATCCTCAGAGGAGCAGTTGCAGAACCAGGAGCCAGAGCCTGAGTCAGGGAGGTGGTCTGCCCATGCGCAGGGAGCAGGTAAAGCTGCGCTATGGGGCGGGAGGCTGCTTGTGCAGTGGGGTGTTTCGAGCCACTTAATTGGGGGAGCTGGGATCCCTGATCCATGGATGGAGCTGAGTGTCTTCAGGTTCAGGCCTGCTACATTGGGGTGCCTCTGGGGACGTCATTCAGAAACCTGGACTCCTTAACCCTGAGAGGGAGTGGCATATTCTTTGGACATTTATTAGCAGACCTGAAGAAACGTTGTAACATGTCCTCACTGAACATCTGGATTTTGGGCCTCCCATGTTAATCTGCATTGTAACCGTCTCACCTAATACATCCTACAGTCAACACTCCCTGTTGTTTCTGTGTGGCCATTGCAATGACCGCATTTCTGTGGCTATGTAGCCACCGCTGGGAAAGTAGAGAACACTGTGAATGATAAGCAGGTTAGTTCAATCATTTCAAGGTGAAGGCACATTTAAATAGCATTAAAGCCAACAAGGCTTATGGGTAAGCGAGATGTTTATGGGGACTGCCTTTTTATATTTTATACTGGTCGTGGTCCTCTTTTTAATTCCCATGGCTGAAAACGATCCACAGCGAGGGCACCAGATGTCTGCATCATCTGGTCAGGTCTTCCTCTGATTCTATCACTATTGCCGCTACCAGAATTTTGGCATCGATACGTAAGCACTCAGAAACTGTTGTAGGAAAAAGAGGAATACCAAATTGGAGATGTCATGAATGCACAAAGCTTTTTTAAAGAAAAGGCGGTAATCGTATAGATTGTATATTGTAGACTGGAATTCTATTGCTGCTGGTGGGTAGTCATTGGACTGTCAATTTAGGGTCAGCAGTCCCAATCCAGCAGTTCTTCAAGAAAAAAGGTAAGACCATCTGCTCTCACAAAGACTTAAAAAGCTTTAGAAACCCTAGCTAGTTACTACGAACCCGAATGGACTGAATGGCAGTAGGCTGTTGATTGGTTTGTATGTGTTGCTTTAACCTAAGAAAATTTGGTGCCACAATAGACAAATGCTTGGCTATTAATATCTCTATGAGTCAGCTTCGGCTCCTTATTACACAACAACAAAGCCCTTCCAAATTATGTTTTCATAATATAGTTCAATTATAATTTAAACATATATAACATAGATATACAATGCTTACACAGAGAGCTCTACAGTCATATCCCCAAATAAATCTGTAATTGAAATAAGAAATAATCTACAAAAGAAAGAAGAATGTTTAGATGATAATATTTTAACAGGCTAAATGACAATATGTTCCTGAAACAAAATTTCAACTTGAGAGGATGAACTCAGTTATCAACATGTAAATTATGTTGTGTTTGTAAACCTATTCCATCTCTTTACTCTGCTGAAACTTATCTCTTTTTTTGCCTAATATATATGTCTGAAATTTCTAAGAGAAAGAGAATACTATTCTTACATCAAAGTAAACATGTTGTGAGATTCTTAGCAGATTTGTTTCAAAAAAGAGAAGCATGACCCATTGTCATGGCCCCAGGTGGTCACTTAAACCATCAAAAACCCACTGAGACCCATATCCCTCCTCTCCCAATCTGATCCTGTTGATCTGATCGTATTGTTGCATATTCCCAGAAATGCTAGAATGCAAAGGAGAAAGCTGTTACCCTGACATCCATAAAGCAAGGATGTCCAACCAGGGCCAAGAAAATGTGCAACCCCATTCATTATGAGAAAGCTTTCATGGAAGGAAAAAACCAAGTTCTGATATCTGAGTTTCAATCCCAGCTCTTCCGTAATCTTCCAATATGACCTTCATAAATTGGATTTGAGTGTCAAGTTACCATCAAAGAAAATAAAATATACTTGTCTGTAGGATGTATTTGAGATTATCAATAGCTAAACATAAATATCAAATACCTAACACAGCACTTACTAGGCTTCAAATGCAGTCTTTCCTTTGTCACCCTCTTCCTCTCTTCTGCTTGATAATACACAATTGGTAAATCCTAATGAGTCTGTTCGTCCATAAACCCCCTAGACTACATTACCTCCCGCCTCCCCCTGAGTATAGTCAATCACAAAAAATTGAGGGAGAAGAGACCAACCCATCATGCAGAGAAGGTGAAAACAAAATGATATGCTTAGACAATCTCGGGCAGAGGAAAAGTATAGCATCTTTCTCTAAGGCTCCATCAGTCTGATGGGAAGGTACTTTCATTCACAAAACAGAGGTATCGGCATGATTTCAATGATGCAAATTTTCATCAACAAAGAGAAGGTGACCTAAAAATCCTGCAAATCAAATAAATAAAGAAACTCCATGCGGTTTGGCATGTGCTATGTTAATGGTATCCTACCATAGTCTTCCTTTTTAATTTGTGGGGTATTTTTTTACATTTTCAGCATAATTTTAACACCAAACAAATGAGATAGATGGATGAATGCATCCTTACTTTATTAATATCTGCATACCACAGATTTTTTTTCCAACTTGTTTTGTGCCTTGTCTCAGGCCTCCAAGGAATGATATGTGATTTCAATATAAATGTCTGGTGTTATGACAATTATGAACATATTTTATCAAAGAAAACACATTTTTGAATAAGCAAGATATGCATTTCTAATTCCAGGAAATTAAAAATAGTGCCTATTGTTGTATAAACTTTGGGATTTAATTATTAGTTTAAGTCTCAAATGCCTATTTTAAGTGAGTTAAAATGAAATCTAGTTTTTCATCATAAGCAACCCAGTTTCTTCACGCATTATAATTATACAACTCATCATTTATACTTTGAATGGCCAGACAGATTTTTGCTACACTTTTTACATTACTCAAATTGATATTTTTTGTTGGTAGTTGTCATTTCCCTTGCATTGAGTACTTGAATGTCCATCGGCTCCCTTAATACTAAACCTATAAATATATGCACATAAATCTATTTCCCAACCGTCATAAATAAGTATATTGACATATGTACATACCCATATTTAGAACTCTATAAATGCCCTTTACCCCCTAGTTCCTTCCTCTATTTCCTTTTACTTTCCTCTTGTCCCACTCAGCCTTCATTTAAGCTCCCTTGCTCTTTACTGACTTTTTCTTCACTGAAAAGTGTTCCCATTAGATATTCCGAAAGTATTTCCTTCAGATAAGATTGCATGTTTATATTAACTTAGATAAACCACTACGTTTGCACCAAGGTAATATACATGTTATTGCATTTGGGATAGTTATGAACCTCTTTTAAGTTCTTAAAATTATTACTAAGTACCAAAGGTATTTAGATCATTATACAAATATATAGAGAACTTTAAATATACTAATAATCAAACCAAACTCACTGCCATCGAATCCCTGACGACTCATAACAGCCCGGTGGGATAGGATAGAAGTGGCCCCAGTGTGCTTCTGAGACTGTAACTCTTGATGGAAGTAGGGCGCCCCGATTTGGTGTGCTGAATGGCTGTGTGTTTAAACTGCTCGTTTTGCAGTTAAAAGCCCAACTTGTAGCCACGACACCCCTCGGGCTCATAATATACTAGTGGCGATGTAATAGAACAAAAGCAACTCTCACTGCAGATATGACTCAGATTTTGATTATCAGTCAAAAAAATATGCTTCTGAACTCTTGTCCAATATTCAGTTTAGTCATCCATGAAATGACCAGAAATGATGCTCAGCTGCAGAATTTTTTATAATGATGTAATGCAATGATTAGCCTCGAAAAAAAAAGTTATTTGGTCTTCTCTTACTAAAATATTGCTTTTTTTTTCTGTATTTGAAAAAACCTGGATCTTAGGAATGAAATTTCAAACATGATTAACGTTTCAACTCCTGTATACTCAAGTGATCCCCCTAATGATAGTAGCACTCTAATAACTGTGCTTTGTTTATTTCTTCTCATTTGTATCCATGAGCTATGGGGTCACAGGTTTGTTTTATCATGGTTTTCCCTTCACAATATAAACCACTCGGAAGCAAAGACTATCAATCCTCTGACCACCACTTACTCAGCACCTGTGACACTGAGAACACCAGATTCAGAAGTGCTCACTGAATGAGTGAGCACATAATTGTATGCCTTGACTGATAGGAAATACAACATTTCCATAATAAAGGGTCTTACAAGTCAGTAAGCTGCATAGGAGAAAGAAACAAAGTAAGTTAGCTCACTGCCATAAGCAAAGTACAAGGAACAACACAACGTATGCACAGGACAGAACACGAACAAGAAAGTACACTGAGACTCACTCACTCACTCTCTCACTCTCCCACTCCCTCTCTCACTCACTCTCACTCACTCTCTCACTCTCTCACTCACTCACTCTCTCACTCTCCCACTCACTCACTCACTCACTCTCACTCACTCACTCACTCTCTCACTCACTCTCTCACTCACTCTCACTCACTCTCTCACTCACTCACTCACTCACTCCCTCACTCACTCTCACTCACTCACTCTCTCACTCACTCTCACACACACACACAAAAGAAAAAAAATGGCCTGTTTTGTAGCCATCTTAGTGTGCCAGTTTTTGGCAAAAAAACAGCATGCCTCTCTTGCCCCATGCACCTTACTCACCTGACCCGGTAAAAAAAAAAATTAAAAAAAAAAAGAAAGTACACTGAGTCAATCTCGAATCAACTTTACCGTTTAATAAGGTAGTGAGAAATGGCAGACTACTGCTTGCAGGAAGGAGCATAGACCTGTGCTACACCATCCCTGCTCAGAAAGATGTGCCGGTTACATAATCTGGTGTCAACTTGAGAATATTAAAAGTGAAGGGGGGGAGTTTAGCCTGCCAATCAGGTGGCAATTTGATGACCTAATTTGGAGGTGCTACAGAGATAAATAGCTCACTGGAGGCCAGGTACACACTCTCTGCTTTGTCTTCCTGCTGACAAGACACATGGAGTTACACTGATGGAGCTAGAGCCCTGGAGCTGGAGAAGCTATGTGGAAACCTACTCCAGCTCTGAGATGCTTCCACCACCACTGGATTTACAAGACTTTCCACTCACTGGCCTGTGATCTTCCTGCACTTGGCATCATTGCATGTGCTGCTTGAGTCTGCAGAGGAATTCACAGACTTGTATCAGACATATGGGCTAATATTGGACTTATGGACTTGATCTGAACTGGGCTGGGATGTTTTCTTTTCTTTTTAATGTTTTCTTTTTTTTCAAATTTATTGATTTATTTATTTTTAAACATTTTATTAGGGGCTCATAAACTCTTATCACAATCCATGCATATACATACATCAATTGTATAAAGCATATCTGTACATTCTTTTCCCTAATCATTTTCTTTCTTTTGTTTTCTTTTCTTTTTTTACATTTTATTAGGGGCTCATACAACTCTTATCTCAATCCACACATGTGCATACATCAATTGTATAAAGCACATCCGTACATTCTTTGTCCTAATCACTCTCAAAGCATTTGCTCTCCACTTAAGCCCTTTGCATCAGGTCCTCTTTATTTTCCCCCTCCCTTCCCCTCCCCCTTCCCTCATGAGCCCTTGATAATCCACAGATTGTTATTTTGTCATATCTTGCCCTATCCGGAGTCTCCCTTCCCCCCCTTCTCTGCCGTCCATCTCCCAGGGAGGAGGTCACATGTGGATCCTTGTAATCAGTCCCCCCTTTTAATCAGTCTCGCCCTCCTCTCTCCCAGCATCGCCCCTCACACCCCTGGTCCTGAAGCTCTTTATGTAAAGCTCTTTCTTATACACACATGAGTGTCTATGAATTTGTTTCTCTCGTCTACGCAGACTAACCGCAGACTACTGGTGGAGTTTGTTGTTACCTGCATTTTAGCTGAAACTCACTGCCATCAAGTCAATACTGACATATCGTGATCCACTCCCCGCCCCGCCCCCCAGTGGGTTACTGACACTGAGTGCTTACAAGAATAGAAAACTGTCTTTCTCCTGAGAAGATGCTAGTGTTTTCGAACTGCAGACCATGTGTATTGCAGCCAAACTCATCGCCACTATAACACCAGGGTTCCTATCTAAGAGTAGGCTTTAATTGTGTGCTTCTTTTCCTGTTAACGTTCTCAAAGTTCAGGAACGCTTAATCAAGTTAGCTCTATGGCCATGCTACAATGAAATATTTTCATGTAAGGCAGTGAAATCATAGTTGTGTTTAGGGCAACATCGGCACCTGACATTAGTCACTAATGTCGGCAAAAGAGAAAGCTATGCTGATGTTGTGTGCTGTAGCTGCTGTTATTGTTCGGTGTCATTGAACAACAACCTTATGCACAACAGAACAAAGCACCATGTCCTGTGCCATTCTCACAACTGTTGTTATGCTGGAGTCCGTTGTGGTAGCCACTGCGCCCGTCCATCTCATCTATAGGACAGCAGAACTGCCAGAGAGGGTAGGCAAAGCTGTGACCTTTCAAGGAGCCTACTGCTAGCCCTTTCTCTCAAGGTGGTCTAACCGTGACTTTCAGGGTACCTGTACAATGCTTAACCTCTGTGCCTTCGTGGTCCCTTATAAAAACAGCATGCTTACCAATAAAGAAGCCATGACCATGGACAGAGCTTAACACTTCACAATCTTCAGGAAGCACTGGACATTTGAAAGAACACAAATCAGAGGAGACTAGAGGCAAAATAAAACTACCTAGTCATTTTGCATTCAGTTTTAAAGTGTCGGTATTTAACTTTTTGTCAGTAATCTATGCTGACAGTGAGAGCTATGATATACGGTCCCTAAGTCATCTTTTCATGTGACTGTTATAACCATAACACTGATGGAAGAATAAGCCTTTTCTAGGTGCAATATTCTTCAGCACGGTGGCTTTGTATATCACAGAGGAATTATAGTATGTTCCATCTATTTCCATTTCAGCGGCCAACGTGCATGTCTTTGTGCAGGTAGATTTGGTTAATTGTAAAGAGGAAAATTACGACAAGTCATACAAACTACTGTTTAATTCTCCAGGTGAAGGTAATGAAACGGGCTCATTTGGACACCCAGAGCTTGCCAATGAAGTGAAACCAAGATTGGAAGTAGCTGACACATTAACTCACAGATGTTCTGTTCCCATCAACTTCAAGCAGTTAGTCATTGAACATGGTCCTTCCCAGCTTTAGAAATCACCTTCTACCAATCACCTTCTACCAGTATCTACTGTGACTGCCAAATCATTGCTCTAAAAGGAGGCTTCAAGAACTTCTTAGAAAAATAGAATCAAAACATAAGAGAATATTTCCAGGAACATTATGAAGCATATGGTGTAACTTGTCTTAATAGTCATTAAATGGAAATTCTTAAAGGGTAATACCCCGTTTCCTTCTCCATCTAGTTTATAGCCAGAGGGAGATCTTTTTTAGTCACTGTGATATAAAAATTATATGAGAACTTCCTGCTGCTCTTAGGTACCATCAAGTCGGTTCCCACTCATAGTGACCTTATCTATGGCAGCAGAACAAAACATCTCCCCATCCAGGGCCATTCTTACACACCTTCTTATGATTGACACCACTGTGGCAGCCACAGTGTCACTCCACCTAAGTGAAGGTCCACCCTGTTTAACTGCCACTGTACCAATTAATATGATGGTCTCTCCTGACCACTTGTCCAAAGTACATGAGAGGAAGCCTCACCATTTCTGCTTCTACGGAGCATGCGAGCTGTGCTTCCTCCAACACGGACATGTGTTCTTCTCGGATGTTCCATCCCATGGCATTTTCATGATATGTTACTTTTCTTCACCAACACCATCATTCAAATGCTCTCTTATTTGGTCTTCCTTATTCAATGTCTAATGTTCGCATGCTTATGAAGCCATGGGAAAGGTGACATCAGTACATTTCGACACTTTTTAGAGGTCTTGGCCCCAATGCAGTAAGTCATTTGATTACTTGATTACTTGACTACTGCTTCCATGAGTGTTGATGTGGATCCAAGCCAGATGAAATACTAGACTGCTTAAATATTGTCCATGTATATCAGGCTGTTATCTCTCAGTCCAGTTGGTCTTCTTTACAATGAGTTTTAATCCAGGCTTTGATCTTCATCAGCAAGTACTTCAAATTCTCTGTACTTTCAGCAAGCAAGGTTGTGTATCTGCAGGTCAGAGTTAATAAGTCTATCTCTGATTCTGATGCTTCATTCTCCGTCATATGGTCCTGCTTCTTAGATGATCTGCTTAGCATTCAGATTGAGTTCACATGTTTAAAGTACACAGCCCTATGGAACACCTCTCCTCTTTTAAACCATGGAACCTTTCCTTGTTCTGTTTGAGACTCTGCCTTTTGATCCATGTACACATTTTCCATGAGCACTCAGTATCCTGAATGCTATCCATAATTTGCTATTACCCCCATAGTTCAACACTTTAGTTAGTCAAGAAAACACAAACGAACATCTTTCTGGGACTCGTTGTTTTCATCCAAGACCCATCTGATTTCAGCAACGAGGTCTTCAATGCCGCATCCTCTTCTGAATCACGCTGGAGGTTCTGAAAGCTCCCTCTCCATTTAATGTTACCAAGATGTTTCAATGATTTCCAACAGCATCTTATGTGGCTGTGATGATAGTGATATGTAATATTAATGCTGTTTCTCCTTGGTATGAGCTTTCTGTCTTTGAAAGGGGTACAGTGTGGCCAGGTAGCTGTCTTCCAGATTTCTTGGCATGGATAAGTGTTTGGTTACACTGCTTCCTTAATACTATTAGGAATCAAATCTCTGGTTGCTGCATAATCCGCCCAATATATGTAACCTAGAGATATTCAAGTGAGAAGCAACCAATAATCAATTCCACTTCTGGAATTTCAACCACAAGAACTTTTTATTAGAATCTCAAATTTGAAATGTTATTTTTCTTTGTTCAATGCATGAACATTTATATGGTATGCCTCCCCAAAATTAGTACGCAACTGGGGCTCTTGTACAACATCAGTTGCAGCTGTTCCAAATTTGGTGAGAATTCATTGTGTCTTATTTGCATGATGCAATAAATGGAAACATAAATTTAAATATTTATTGCAATGCTATGTAGTTAGAAGTTACCTCCACCTCTTTCCAACCAGCCCAGGGAAGAGTAGGCTCTCTTTGAGGCTTACTTGGGTGTGCCCTTGATGAAGGTCACTGTACTGGTAGAACAGAGGAGATTGCTTTCTATGAGTCATGCTCCATCAGGTTCCTTTTGACAGGCTTGGTCAGAAAGCCCCCATCAATCTTATAAGCCCTTCTATCTAACAATATGCTTGTCCTAATCATGGTCCCATTCCTGCTTCTGTAATCCCACCCATAACTATGATGTATTGATCTGTCACCAATCACAAATTTGTAGAAGTTCCCTTTGTTTTATGCCTTATCTAATCTAGCATCCTGACTATGAATACTTGGATACCATGTTGACCTAATGGCCTCGCACATCAAGGTAATATGTTTGTGTTTTTATGTTCTCCTGGATTATACTTGAGATTGGGTCTATTTTATTCCCTAAACAAAAGTAATTACTGTTGGACGTAACACTTTTACACATAGAGGTACCAAAGCTTTACTAAACAGTAGGGCCTCTAATGTAGTCATACTACTTTTATCCATTGTTGAAAATTTTCAATTAGCTATAATAAATCTATAGTTTAACAAGTGATTTGCACAACACACACACAAAGGGGGTGCCAAAAATGTAAAAACTTTTTCAAAGCAATGTATTTAAATTTTTATACAAAACAACCTTTGTTTTTTTATCAAAAAACTTTCAAAGTACTCTCCATTACACTCAATACATTTGTCAAACTGTGATTCCATTCTTGGAAACATTTTTGAAACTCATCTGTTTGGATGGTTGATAGTACCTCCCTCAGTTTTTTCTTCACCTCTCCTATGTCATCAAATTGCTGTCCTTTCATGTCCTTCTTAATGCATGGAAATGAAAAGAAGTCAGATGAGTCAAGAGAGGTATGTTTTTTTGGTTGTTGTTTTTGTTTTTTGGCTAAAAACTGGCACACTCAGATGGCTGTTGGGTGGCAAAACCCTTTCCCCCATCTGCCACAAATCAGGCCTTTTTTTTTTTTTTTCGCCCAGTGTTATATTATCTTTTCAGAATCTCTAAATAGAAAGCTTGATTAACAGTCTGACCTGCTGGAATGAACTCCAAATGCTCTGTGATTCAATATAGTTTTCCATTTGGGAAGTTGACAGATCAGATTTCCAGAAAAAGATTTGTCATCAATCAACATTTCATCTTTTTGAAATGAGAAAACATGCATACACTTGATTTTTCCCATAGTGCTGTCCTTATAAGTTGTGTTCAACATCACAACAGTTTCAGCGGCATTTTTCCTGAGCATCAAACAAAATTCCAAAGCCCTCATGCCCTTTTCTTAAATTAGTCATCATAAAAAACAAGGCTCAAGCAAAAATTCTTTCACAAAAAAATTCACTGTGACCACAGAGAACCTTCCCAGGTGATTCCACTCGGTGCACTAACTCAGACAAGTTCCTAGATGCTTCCCTGAAAGGGAAAATTCGTAATAGGAAGGCTCTGCCTAGCAGAGCTAAACACACACAGGTTTTATTAAAATGTAAACTCGGATTTAGTGGGTAGAAATGCACATTTGCATGCAGTGGAAATGCAAATTATCAGCAGGAGATCAAATCCTAATGTCCTGGTTTGAGTCCTTTTAAATAGGGCAAATAAACTGTGTTTAGTTATACTTACTTAAAAGAGAAAAACAAACAAGGAAATAACTTTCATTGGAGAGTTAATCAAATGTAAATGAAACAAATTCATTCAGTGTTTAGACTCCAGTTGATAATTTTATAACAGAATTGTCCAGTCTTCTTGTCCGTTACTCATAGGTGGGCATATCTGCATGTGGGCAGCCTCACCTGTAGACAGATAGAGGGACGGTGTCTTGTCTCAGTCCCTAAGACTATCAGAAAAATGTGTTTTCCATAGGTCTTAGGTGATCCCTGTGAAAGGGTCGTTTGACCCACAAAGGGGTCAAGACCCACAGATTGAGAGCCATTACCCTAAATCAAGCCAATTATTTTCAATTACCTCATATACATGTGAAAGTTGGACATTGAATAAGGAAAATCAAAAAGAATTGATGTGTTTGAATTTCAGTGCTAGCAATGAAAATGGAAAGTCCCATGGACTGCAACAAGGACAGACATATCTGCCCTGGAAGAAGCACGCCATAGTGCTCCTTAGAGTCAGGGGTGTTGAGATTCTCTTGCAAAATTTGGATGTATTGTTAGAAGGGTAGCAAAAGAGAGGAAGATCTTTAATGAGATGATGGATTGGCACAGTGGCTGTAACAACAGGTTCAAACATAGGAATCATTGTGAGGATGGAGTAGGACTGGGTAGTATTTCATTCTATTGTGCATAATGTTGCTATGGATTGGAACCGACTTGGTGACACCTAACAAGGACAGCAACATCCTGGATGGTGCAGTTGTATATCTTTGACCTCCATTGTTGTGTTCAGTACTAGGTAGGTAACAGGGAGGCAAAGGAAGAGAGGGAGACAATAGAAGGCATTTCTAGATGAAAGAAAAGTAAAGGAAAAATCCCTTTCATCACTTTAGCTTTCCAGCACAAAGGAAGGTGCAGGAGAGAGAAAACACATTTCCTTATCAATAGAAGAAAAGGTGAGAGTGCAAAGTTATGGGCAGGAAAAGGTTCATAATATTCATAGAATTTCCATAAAGGTTTAATTGATCCTTGGTTTCTAACCTAGCAGTGAAAACAAGCATGAACTCTGGGGTTCAGATACAGTACCTGGAAAGGTTATGCAAACCACAGAAAGCCAGCTTGAACATCAGAGTGTCATCCACAGTGGCTGAAGTTTTGCCAATAGCAGTACAAAACCTTGACTTTCTATGCCATGGCACGCTCAGGTTAGTTGAGGGCCTTCAGTGCTCCAGGCAACAGTACCACTTTAATAAACTCAATAATTCCATGCAATCTTTTTTTTTAAACACCTCTAGCCTGACTCCTGCCCCTCATCTGAATACTTTGTTGTGAGGGGGACAAGAACAGAGAAAGGAGGGGCTTATGAGCTTCCACCCAGTAACAACAACACAAATTCAACTTAATCTATTCTTAAAGTTCAAAACAACATGCTGGTAGTTCAGAAACTCTTCTTCATCTTCATTAATGCAAAAGAAAATCAGATCAATACCATTTGTAAGGGTTTCCAATAGTGCAGCTAAAAATAAGGAAAACTTTGTCAATGAAACATAAGAAGTGCTTGTATTAGAAAATATATGGTCCTTGAATCACTACCAATCCTTACTTCAACCCATTCTAATTATGTCCAATCATGAAAACAACTCATTATCCTAAGGTTCATTTCTATTATTTATGACATGGTTGAAATAATCCCAACATTACAAGGTTATAATAATCAACTGAGATGATGCCCATATACAAAGTGTTTGGCATTTTACCAGTCACCAATTTGCTAATAGAAAGATGTCCCAATCTTCACATACATGAAGTAACAACAATTTTTGTCACACAAAGAAAATATCTTCCAATCTTGGGAGCAAGATGGCCACCAAGTCCTGCAAACACGCGGGACTTCCACAAACACCAGCACAGAGGGGCCATGGAGAAGGATATACTAAAATTGCAGACTGCAAAGTTCTCAGCTAAAGATATGTATACACACATTTTTAAAAATAAAAGAGCGACATTGCTTGCTGATAAACTCTGCTTTGTCCTTGACCCTCAGCACAAGATGGCACGACTCTTCTGACTGAGTTTTCTGAGTCCTGGGGCTAGCTAGGGTGGCTGACGGACCTAGCTGCATAGACATAGCTCTAGGGGACAGCCTTGGGCGGATATAAACACAAATAGGGAGCTCTGGTGTAATATCCTAGAAGCCCTAACTCCTCAAGAGCAGGGATAGAACAGCCTACTGAGCCAAGTGGGGTTAGCCCTACATGCAGCCTGGAGCCAGAATAATTAGTGAATAAATGAACTCTGCACACAAGGTGGGGGAGCTCCAAAGGACCAACCCTGCTCTGAAAAGCTAATCCTCCATCCTTGAGGTATGGCTCTTCACAGCCCCCATTAAGGCACTGGAAAAATCAAGGCCATTTGAAGGCTTTTATTTTTTTTTAAACTTCTTTTGTTAGCAGACAACACACACCTGGCTCATTAGCGATCATTAGCATAACAATACAAGTAGACACTGCTGTAGTAGTTTTAGAAAGCACAGGCAAGGATTTTGGAAGTGAGACAAAGACTAAGAACCTCAGGGCCCAGAAGCTGCTCCTGGCTGTGTACTAGATAGAAGGCGCAGTTCACCACCTGTCTGTCCCATGACACCAGCCCCCGGTCAGCACCCCCAGCAATTCAGATCAGCACTCTGCAGTCTGAGTAGTCTATGGCTTCGTTCCTCCCTCCTAGGTAGGTCAGAGTTACAGACCCTACTTCCCCATCGCCACTTAGTCATCTCCATCACCCCCAAAATAGATAAAAGGGTCCCTTCTGACTTGATTCACCAGAGACTTAACTCCTTTAACATAATTAACCTAAATAATAAGAATACCAGATTCTCAGCCATACCAGATAACAAAATAATTCCTCCAGCCTGAATCGAAACCTTCCCCTGACATCCTAAAATACAAGGTAGTGAAAAAACATGCTATGAGACACTGTCCCCAACTGCTCACAAGATTGCTGCTCAGATGCTGCACACAGTCCTGATTCCCCAGGACAAGGTCTAGACTTCAGCTGTTCTCGTGCTGGCCTGGTTGCTCTGGATGTTATCATTCTCGCACCTCCCCTTCGCTTCAATAAATTTGTGCACTATCATCCTCATAATTCATCCTTAATCAGGACTGCCTCATTTGTTGGTATACATGAGGACAGAAAAAAAGGTATCATTATTTTACCTTCTGTCTACAGTTTACTTTGTATAGTTTCAAGTCCCTCAATAGATCATCCATTCACAGGGTAGCAGCCAGGAAGAGGAAGTGTTGAAGGAGGGGCAAAGTAAGGAAACAGGAGGCAAACATGGGAGGGACCAAGTAGGGTTAATGGGTAGGTTAAAAGAAAGGAAATTTGAGTGGGAAAAAAAAAGGGCCTGTGTTGCAATGACAGAGAATAGGGTAATAATGTTTAAGACAAAAAAGAAAAACGTAAAAGTAGTGTCAACTTATTTATTTTATGAGGATGAGAATGAAAGAGAAGGAATTAATAATAAGAAATGAAAGAGAAAAAAAGATAGGCAAATGGGCTGTGAAATAAAGGGTTAGATATTAAAATTTAAGGACGAATGGGTAAGATCCATAAGTGTTAAAAGCAACCATAGAAAGGAACTAGAACGAGAAGGAGGAGCGGAAGTGCTACCGCTGAGTGCTAGCCATGCTGCACGCGTCCTCCGGCTTCTGCAAGTGTGCTCGTCCGGGCTGACTAAAGAATCAAATTAATTTTCGTCATTTCAAACAGAAGTAGCCAAAGACAACTGCCAAACCAAATGACGAAAACGTTAAATTTCCATAGTCATTCCAGAAAACAGCCCAGTAAACTGCATGGCCATATCTGACCTCTGGCTAGCCGAAGAAGAGCTAGCATGAGGCATAAGTCAAGCTAGCAATTTAGCTATGCAAGTGTATGATATGTAAAGATTCTATCAAGAACACGACTGCTAAATAAAAGGGAAGGGAAGGGAAGGGAAGGGGAGGGGAGGGGAGGGGAGGGGAGGGGAAGGGAGGGAAGGGAAAGGAAGGAATCCAAACTTGACCCAGGATCTCCATGATGGAACGGCGAAGCGTTTTGTTTAGGGGACATGGGGTTCATGTCAGTGGCAGTGGAGTAAGTTGGGAAAGCAGAGCAATAATGGCTGCACACCACACTATGTATGATCGCGGCCCTGAAATGTACATGCAGAAATCATGTACATGATGAAAAGTGAGTAAGTATACAAATAACCGAGTACAAAGAAGAAAATGCTCTGCAGCTGATTGTACAACTCTTCTTGATATGATGGAACTATTGAATTACATAATTTATGGGTAATTGCCAATAAAACTGATTTTTTAAAAAACAACAAAAAGTAAGAACATAATTCCCTTGTTCCAAAAATAGAAAAAATTATAGCAGTGCATTTTTATCACAGAAATGTGTACGAGGCATTTAGTATACTATTTTAAATTTATTTTAAGTTAGCTCTTAAATTCAGAGAATAGATATTATGTCTACTTCTTTAATCATCAAATCATGAAAATTAGCACGCAGACCAGTGACTTTCATATGCTAATCATTCATAACAGTTATGGGATAAATAAGCAAAAAGACGGCTATTCCCTTACTTTATTAGGCTTCATTGTTTCATAGTAATTCAATAATAGGAAGAGATCTTTACATTATTCTTCCTTTTTCATCATATCCAATATTTTTCTGACTTATCATATTTTCCTTTAAAATGCTAGACTTAATTCTAGATTTTCACCTTTCACTGTTAGACCAGTGAACTACACACTGGGAGATTGCAGCATGTTAAATAGTGAAGTGTCACTCATTACTATGGAAGAAATACCAACATTTGTAAAAAAAATTACACACACATATCTAAGCATATATTTGTGTAAATTATTATGTCTAAAGGCAAATGGGTAATAGTGACGGCATTTATACTATAAAGGTAGACACATCATTCATCCTTGCTTATATTTTCAGGTGACCAGATTTTAACATTGATAAAGCGGAACACCAGTGACTGGGGTGGGGGGTGTTTCTTGATTAAAAATTTGGTCTACATGGAGCAACAAATATTTTCATAGAATGCAAAAATAGTATTGTAATATTTTTTTAATTTCAACCTAAGTACAATTTACAAATATAATACATTAAAATTTGTGTAAAGTATTATTTTATTCTTTGGCATATTTCTCATTTGAGTGATTTCTTTTAGTAGATTGCTGTTGTTTAAAAGGTCATGAAATTTTCACAACAATTTGTTAAATTATATTTCACACATAAAATGGCAACACTTACTTGTGATTTTTCTGATGTCCACACTTTATTTACCATAGAAGGAACGCGATCAGTCGCAGCATTAGTTCCTGGTAAGGACAGCGCATATTCCACAATTTTACTGCATTATTGTATGGAACATGGCTTGTTTCAAAATGATGAAATATTTCTAACCATTTGTTCTCAATTGTGATTTTTGCTGATGTCAGATTTAACCTTTTCCTTACCAATCTATTTTTTTAATAATGATACCTCATTAAAAAGATCATTTTCAGAAATATTACTCTATGGGAAATTTTAAGTAATATGATCGAATGATTTTGCACATCATTCCAGTTAAGTTCTTGTTTTAATGTAACCCAATGAAAATATCATTGTAATGTACCGTCCACTCTTCTAAATAATCTTTGCAGTTACTGTAGAAGTTTTTTTTTTTAAAACATTTTATTAGGGGCTCATACAACTCTTACCACAATCCATACATATACATACATCAATTGTATAAAGCACATCTGTACATTCTTTGCCCCAATCATTCTCAAAGCATTTTCTCTCCACTTAAGCCCTTTGCATCAAGAAGGGAGACTCTGGATAGGGCAAGATATGACAAAATAACAATGTATAAATTACCAAGGGCACATGAGGGAGGGGGAAGTGGGGGGGAGGGGAAAAAAAGTGGAAAAAAAAAGAGGACCTGAACTGTAGAAGTTTTTAACGTGATTCATGATATCGGCACGATTTATTGCACCTTGTTCTTCAAGCCGGCTTATACGATTATGGATAGTTAATGGAAGAAAATGATTTTCTAACCGCTCTTGACACTGAAATGTTAAATTATTAACTGTATTTGCTACTTTGATTATTGAAATTTTATCACCTTCAATAAGTTTTATAGCATTTTGAAAAAAGAGCTGCTTGATTGTGTACAAACGCTAGCCAAATTTTTGAAGATTCTTTTTCAAAAAACTCTTCTAAAAATCTAGGAAATTTATCCTGTGAAAAAAGTAGGATTTCAAAGGATCATATACTTTCAAAATTCTCTCAACAGTTGGCAAAAGAGCTAACCAACGCATTTTACTGTATCCAAGTATTTTCTGTTATTCGACTTCCACAGTTTCACAAAATTCTTTAAGCACTTCAACGTGCACCGTGTATATATTGCAATAAGAATATATTTTAATAACAGTATTTTTCACATTTACAGGCAACAAATCAGCAGCTGTTTGAATGGCGTTATGTGTTGTGTGCGCTGCACAACCAGCACCAATGTTTTGATTAAGGTTTTTGTTTAATTTATAAAAAATATTATTTGTACCTTTTGTCGCTTTTCCTCCAAAATTTGTGTTCGTGTGTCTGCACAATATGCAATCATTTTATGATTTAAATTTTTCCCAAAATATTAATAATGGAATTGAAAATTATTTCAGAAGTTTCACCGGGCACAGAAACCAAATATAAAATTCTAATTTTTATTTCAGTTTCCAAATAAAAAATATAATAATGGTTGGAAATAACTTTATATCCTTTTGATTAGATGCGCCAGAATATATGGATATAAAATTGATATTTTCTAGATTTTTGTTTAATTCTGAAAATGCATATGGGGAAAGCACATTACACACAATTGCCTCAGTTTGTTCTAGCACAGGTAAATGTTTTGTTGATTAAGTTTTTGACAGCTTGTGATGTACAGTCCATAGATCTAAAGGAATGATTGTGATTAATAGCATGAAAAGACATAAATCCTTCTGCTAATGCTAATTTCTTTTCTTCGTCTCCATAAGTTTTTTGGGAAAAAATCCTGTATTTTGGAGGAAGATGCAGCAGTGTTTAAATATCTTTTATGTTTCTGTGTCTCCAAGTGCTTTGAAATCTCATTCTTCCCACCGTGCGAAATAGAAAATTCACCATTACATTTCTCACATTTTACCATGTGAGAAACTTTTGGTTTTTATTAATAAAAGGAAATTCACTTCTTAGACCATCATTGAATTTGTATCCTCTTTTCTTACTCATTATGTTAAAAATGTAAAAAATAATTTTAATTATATTATAAATTATTATATACATATTGCTTAAAAAGACAGCAAGTAGGTACATAATTACATGAATATATTTTACTGTTAGTTTATCAATTAGATTGTTATAAAGTAACTATATATTTTAAATTATTTTGATTTTAATCCTATATTTCTTTCTAAATAATAACAATACTAACTTGTATTATTTTTTCTCTGAATTTGCCGTAAAGTAAGTCATAAGCGTCACTTTCAAGGCCGGCGCTAGACTTTTTGTCGCCACTATAAAATATAAATAATATGAGTACTGTCTGCTAAATTCAAGAAAATGTATGTATTTATGGAATAAATAAATACATTACTGACCTAAATGATCTGAATAGCTGATTTGTTGACATCACTTGTTTAACTAGCACTAGCATGCAGTACGATGTGTATCGTCTGACAGTTACAAAGTGTTTTCGTCGTTGCCAATGCCAAAAACTGCCATTGTTCATTAAGTCCAAACAATGGTGGTCGAATTCTAACAACTGATCAACAACGTGAACTTTGATAAGCAGTTCTCAATAATCAGTTCTCAACAATTATTTGCTATTATTATTAAAGTTTAACATTATAAAAGTAACAATAATAATATAAAACTCATATCCTGGCGAAATAGCCACTTGGCAGCCGAAAACCGTATATTCCCTCCCTGTTCTCCCACCGTTCCCTAGCTTGTCGTGCATTCTTTCAAAAAATCGGGCCTTTTTAAAACGCCGCGGGAGGCGGGACAAATTGTTAAAAATTGGGACTGTCCCGCCAAAAGCGGGACGTCTGGTCACCTTATATTTGTATTTTCTCACAAGAGTGGGAGCCAAGAGAAGTCATTGTCAGAGCAGCAAGAATTAGAGCACAAATCCATTCTGCCTTTCATGTCTGAAACAGAAAGGAATGCCCCACTCCTGGGAAAGTTCCCTGTCACAGATGTCAGAGCACAAACAGTATGTAAGACTGCTGTTGTGAAACACCTCCAGGCCCTGCTTCCTAACGAAGTGCCTTCATTTAATAGATCTTCAGATTAAAACCAAATATTTCTACTTCTCACAGCATTCACTTTTAATATCTCATTTTGGTTTGTAAGGTTGTTCATATACTAGTTGTACTCTAGCAGACTATCATATAACTTTTCTATGTTCTTCACCCTTCATGCACACACACACACACACATGCACACACAATGGTCTTTTGGGAGGGAGTGTACGAGAGCAAAATAGGTTTCCGTTCCGTAATTTCTGCACATATTGTTCACTGACATGGTGATATTCTTTAAAATGTATCAAAATCCTCATTATTTACATTCTAGTTACAATGTTCACTTGAAGCTAATTTTGCAGCTCCTGCACATTCTCCAGGATACCAAATTACTGCTAATTTTAATTTACTGACCCTATGTCCGGTTCTCCAGGCTGCAAATCTTTATAGAAGAAAATAGCTTCATTTTTCCTCCCTCGGAGAAGCTGGTGGATTTGAACTGTCAACCAATCCATAACCAACTAACAATAACCATTTGTCCTGATGTGGAAGATGTTAAGAAGAGTAGAGTATTCAGTAGTGAAAGTCACTACTGTATGAACTAACTTTATGAAAGATTGTGATTTGAGGGTGAGATAATTAAGGTTTATTGTACCAACCTGGCCGATAAACACATGTGGGATTAATTGAAGGGCGGAAGATAAATGGCTTGGTGAGCCTCGCCTTTCAAGTTCTTGGGTCTCTTGCTTTGTGGTGGTTGGACCAGGGTGCAGCTGCCTTAGCCAGTTCCCTGCTTCAGCTGGCAAGCCTCACTCTCTGTGAGACATCCCTGAGGAGAAGCTACAGACACATACCCTGATGCAGCCCTGGGTGCTGGAGCAGCCGAGTGGAGACCCCCTCAAGTGCTGAGATGTTTACACATTCACTGATGGGCTTTCCTCCTGCATTTGGCGTCATTGTGTGTGTTTTATGAGATTTAGGAGGACTTTGTAGATTTGTGTTGGACATATGGGCTAATGATGGACTTATGGGCTTGGGCAGCACTGCGTTGGGATGATTTCTTAATGTACACTTACTCTTTATATAAATCTCTCTCTTATACATATGAGTTTCTGTGGATTTGTTTCTCTAATATACTCAGATTAACACAGAGGGAATAGACAAACAGTTGATTGATAGATACAGAGTATATATATTTAATAGTCCTTGTTCTTCTTTCACCATTTTATGTGCTATAGCAGTTACCAGCTGGTCTTTATTTTCTTATGCAATTTTAAAGATACTATTTATTTTCCTCACTCTGTATTACATGTTTTATCCTCATTTGCTGTTATCTTTTCCATCACACAAATTAACTAAATATCTAAAATAAAAGCTCCCACTCCTTTCACAAAAACAATTAATAAATATTAATTTAAGTACATTTATTTGCTTATATCTTTCATAAAACTAAAAGCATGCAATATTTATTTTGTGATTGACTTATTCACTATAATGTCTTCCAGTTTGGTCCATATTTTAAGATATTTTGGGAACTCATTTTTCTTGATCAATGATCTTATCGCTGACAATGTGTGTACTACAATTTACTGATTCATCCATTGTTGAGCGTTTAAGTTGTTCTCATCCATTTACTGCTATGAATGTTGTTAGTAAGTGCCTTTGAGTCGTTCCAGCTCACTGACTGTAGGTATAACAGATCTAACTACTTTGTCTTGTGCAACCTCCTACTTGCTATTTTGCTTGAGCCCATTTATGTAGTCACGGTGCCAATCCATTTCATTGGGCCCCCCCCCCCCAAGTGCCCTTTCGCTGCACTACACATGGTGTTCCGTCCAAGCACTGGTTTCTCCTGCAACATGTCCAAACATGTGAGGCATCTTCTGGAAATCCTGCCTCCCAGAGCACTCAGACTGCACTTCTTCCAAGACAGACCTACTTACTCTTTTGGCAGCCCTGGTACATTCGATGGTCTCTGCCAGCAAATACAGTGATTCCTTGTCAGTCTTCCTTCGTCAGTGTCTAACCCTCATGTGTATAAGAGATGATGGAAATGCCATGCTTGGGTCCACTCCATCTTAGTCTTCAAAGTAACACCCTTGCTGTCAACCCATTAAGGAGTTCATGTGCAGCAGATTAGCCTAATTCAACGTGTCATTTGATCTCTGGACAGCTGCTTCTGGGAGCACTGACCATAGATGCAAGTCAGAGGGTATCTCTGACAAGCGCAGTCTTTTCTCTGTTCATAATTATATTACCTGTTGGTCCAGTTGTGAAGATTTGGGGTTTTTTTTTCTTTCACATTGAGTTGTAATTAATACTGACAGTTGCACATATGCTTATTTATACAACACATATTAGAGCTCCAGGAATGGAATCCTGGGTCATGTGGCAGCTTTACTTCTAGTTTTTGAGGACTGCTGATCTCTCACAAAGCTGCCTCATTTCATATTCCCATCACCACTGATAAGGATTCATATGTCTCCAAATATCCTCTAACACTGTTATCTTCCATTTGTTTTTTTGTGTGTGCATGTTGTTTCTTGATCATCTACTTGGGGGTGAAGTGGTTTGGGCTTTCTGAACATGGTTTCATATATATGTGAACCATTTGAATATCTTCTTTGGTGAAAGTCTATATCTTCCAAATTTTTAAAAACATATTTTACTTTTATAATTGTAGATGTTTTTATATATATTTTAGATATTATTCATTTATTAGCTATACTGCTCCAATTATTTTTCCCAGTCTGTATGTGGTGGTCTTTACTCTTGGTAGAGTCATGTGATGAACATTTAAAATGAACATTTATTCATTTATTGACATTTAAAATTTAATGATGAACATTAAATATTACAATATTTAATTTTATGAGGTTTCCAGTTTAGCTATTCTATTCTATTACTGATACATTCCTTTTTCTAATTGATAATTTAACATTGACAACAATTAGAGCTTAAAGCACTGCTCTTATCTGTATTTTCTTCGAAGAACTTTATAGTATCAGCTACAATGGGCCTCGGTTCATTTTGAACTAGTGTTTGTGTGCGCTGTAAGGAATGGATCTTGCTTCGCTTATTGCACCAGGAAATCCAATTTGCCAGCAGTCTTTGTTGACCAGCCCTTTCCTTCTCCATACCCTCATTTAACTCACAATTATACTTAACAAGCCCAGCCCTTCATTGTTTAAAAACATCCACTAACCATATTGGATTTTGAAATGGAAATAAAATATTTCTGATCAACTAACATTCACTACACCAAAATGTATCAAAGTCTCTCTGCTACCAGAAAGTGTGAAATTTGTCCCTGTTTAACCTTACCTCCTTTGATGTTTACTGAGCCTGTGCCATTGCCATCTTGCATGGCTTGCTCCTGTTCTATAAGTTTGATTTTCGTTACCTGTATGAAGTGGAGGCTGTTTGACACCGTTTGCCTTAAATTACACTTTCTCTGGATTACTCCCTTTCCTAAAGTCTTCGCACATGCTGAGTCTGTCAAATGTGATTTTTCCTCTTAACTGTAATCGTAAGAAAAGCTATTCTCATAATAGTAGTTGTGGTGGGAATAGATAATAATTTGAAAGCTTTATGACTATAAATAAATGGTTCTACCAAAAATTGAGAGTGTAGGCAATTCCCAGCCTATGAATGTCCAATTTAGGGACACACCTTCCTTTCCCTTTCATGTTACATACATTTTCCCTCACTCTAAATGATTGAACCAACCCATACTCTCAAAATAGTCTTCATCCAACAATCACCTTCACTTGCTGCAGGTACAGCTTTTAAATCATTGAGAAGGTTTGAATACAAATCATATACACCTACTCTGGCTTACCTGCAAATTCTTAAGGACACGAGAATCAATCTAATTTGCATCCCAATAGCTGCTTGTAATGATCTAGGTACTTTGGTTCTAAGCTATATAATAATAATAATTAATAATAATAATCCCATACAATTTGGAAGGCATTACATCCGTTCTTTATAGAATTACGAGAGCAATAAATATAAGTAGGAAGGCAGGATGAGAAAATGACCACAATGAAAACGCCAATGTAACAACAGTTTCAAACAAGAATCAACCAAAGGTTTCAAATCATTGCAAATGCCATCGGGGATCATTTGGTTACACAGTTTCCTATGAGTATCTTCATGGTAGTTATTAATGATAAATAATGGAAATCTTGAATGCCATTATCGCATACACTACCTTAACCAAAGGATACAATCAGAATCATCAATAATGGCAAACATTGGCATTACATGATGCTCAATGGAATGCCATTTATACTGTATTTTTCCAAAAATGTTTAACATAAATCAGACAAATCCATAGTTTTGGAAATTATTTAGGACGGTTGGCCCAGGTAGTTTAAAATAACAATATTGTGAAAGCAAAATAAATGAAAGATTGAGAGTGGCATTCTACATTAAATGAAGAACCTGAAAAAGTAAAATGTGGTGCTTGATTGGATCTCAGAAAAAAAGAGTAAAGAAGATAAAGCTATAAAGGGTGATATCGGTCTAAGTGGGGAAATTCAAATATAGCGTATGTATTAGATTAAGATTATTTTATAAGAGGCAAATATCTTGACTATGACTGTGGGAATGGACGTAGGAATATCTCTATTTTCATTAGGAGTTATTTAAGGGACAGTGTCATCACGTATGCAAATGCAATATACTCACAAACACTGTAATATACACAGACACAGAAAACCAAGTGTACTCTGAAGAGTTGATGAATTAAAAAAAGGTTTAAAGTTATTAATTGCATAATTATTTCAAGTTTTCTCTTGAGGTGCCTGCATTGCTCAATGTTTTACCTACAGAGTCCTTCACTATTTCCACTAGAGCCTGGGACTGTTTCTTTCAGCGTGCTGTGTGATGAACATGTTCTCCCTTTTCATTGTCTAACCCTTCACATTTCATTAGACTACTTTACTTTGTTTTCTCAACTTACCCTTGGATATATATTTTTATTATACTCTTTTAATTCATCGGTTCTTCCATGGGTTTTAGCTAGAAGAACATGTTTGAGGCTTTTTTCTGACATTCAAGCGGATCTTTTAATTCCTTCCCATGTTTTTAATGACATTTGTTTTCCTTCCTGTCCTTTTGAAGAAGCCCTGATAGCAGAGTGTTTATAAGCTGAACTGCTAACCATCAGGTCAGTAGTTCAAAACCACCTGCCACTCCAAGGAAGAAAGGTGGTTTTTTTACTCCTGTAAAGAGTTACAGTCTCAGAGACTCACAAAGGCGGTTCTGCCCTGTTTTACAGGGTCACTAAGAGTTGGTATCAACTGATGGCAGTGAGGTGAGTTTTTTTGGTTCCTGTCTTTTCTCTGACCCGTTACTTTATCCACGCATTATGTTTTTTGAAACTTACTATATAGAAATTATTTTCATATATTCTTGGAAATGTAGCTTTTAGAAATGAAAAACTTGATAAATTCTCATTGCACCGTTGCTTTTAAGTTTAAATACATATAAAGTGCCATGTGTTACTATCATAATGTATATTTTATGTATATGCCAGGGAAATGCTATTATCGTGAATTAAAAGGTCAATAGCATCAAAAATACCATCAATATTGTACAAAATAAGGAAAGCTCAGTATCATCCGATTTCTGACAAAATTCTATTTTCCAAATCATATTTGCATGTGCTACAAGGTTTACCTTGATGTTTATACACATTCCATTTTACTTGAGAAGTATTTACTTGAAAACATGATTAATATGGATGTTATAAATCGATTTTCCCTTACTAGGAATTTTGTCCTATATGATATACATCTTATAGTATTCTAAAGTTAGAGATCTGAAGTTCTTTTTGACAACTAATCAATTTAATAAAATTATGATTAAATTTTTCCATTAGTAAATTTTTTCTTCAAAAATTGAAAACAATAACCTATTCACATATAGGAAATTTTCCAGGTGGTTTATATTCAAGTCCTTATAAGGGTCTGAATGATATATTTACCCTTGAAAATTGCAATATATGAAAATTAGAATACTGTGTATACGTAATCTTTATATGTTATCTCTGATATGTATTATCCTTGACATCTACATTGTCCTTGATATATATTCTTATATCATATATATATCTTAGCCTTGACATATTCTTTAATGAATGAGTGAAATGTATATTTTACTTTCAAAGTTAATAAAATTAACCCTAAAGTTAAATTACCTTTGTGTAACATTTTCAATAATCTTTTTCTTTAAAACCTATGTGCATAAGAAAAAACATATAGGAAGAAATGTATACTAACATTTATGAAGTTTCAAATTTGCTAGTTTAGTTTGGAAGGATAGGTGAATAAATACTGTTTGATATCTTTCTCAAACCAGAAGGAACTTATAGAAATTAAATGGGTTTTTAAAAAATCCTAGTTTACTAGACAAACCATAACTCCTTTTCAGAGTATCTAATATGAGGGAAAATCCCCTGGAGTTTTGTGCTCCAAACACAAATGTTTACCTTTTTATATGTCATTTCCAAATAGAAAAATACCATTCCCTTGGCTTAAAGAAAAGCACGCGACCATGATTTGTGTGTTTTGCATCCACCTCTCCTCGGTCAGTTTATAGCAATCTGGTTGCTTGCATGTTGCTGTGAGCTACGTCCGTCACGATCAAGGTAACCTGTGGTAGAAAGGTTGGACTGCTGCTTACAAATGACGACTGACTAGGAAAAAGAAGTTTGGTGGTTCACTTCTCACTAGGAGCCAATGAAAAACCTTAGAGATCACAAAACAGCCCTGCCCAAATCTCAAACTTCAAACACTTCTTCAGATGGGGGAATCATTGGAAGAAGGTATTATATTTGGTCAAGTAAAAGCAGGGGAGATAAATAGAGATGGACACAATTGATACATACATATTTGAACATGCCAACATTTGAGAGAAGGATGCAGGGCTGGGCAGTATTTTGATCTATTACATGGAAAATTATCATGAGTCAACTTGACAGTATCTCTCTAACATGAAGGGTGAATATTTGTGTATCTTATCAACATATCTTACCTATAAATCTATTTACCTACCCACCTAACTACCTGTCATCTGTCCATCCACGCATCCATCCATCTCTCCATGTATCTATTTGCTCTTCTCTCCATCTACCTATCCACCTAACTACCTGTCATCAGTCTGTCCACCCATCCATCCATCTCTCCATTTACCTATTTGCTCATCTCTCCATCTATATTTTATATTTGGAGCCCATGGGCAAGTAGTTTTATAGTGGAAATGATCATACAATATAGTAAACGAAATGACTCCTAGAAAAAGACTGCAGAAGGAATTAACAAAAATTAGCTGTTGTCTAAATTACACATAGAAAATGTCAAGTCATGAGAGATACAGTGTGTCTCCCATACACGTTTGCTTTATATTTAAAGATAGAGGATGTATGACAAATTATGTGTAGTTCCTTGCAACATCCCCCAACTCTAAGTTAACAGGACTTGTGCAAAGGCTGCAAGTTCTATAAGTTCTAGGCTCTGCATTAATTAGATAATGTTCTTACCCAGAATATTACTAATCATTTCTCATCAGTAGTTGATATTGTGATTTAATTACAGCTTGATAAATGTATTTTACTTTAAGGGTTGTTAGTATTACATGTAAATGATATATTCCTATATTTGCTCTATGGAGTTATTACTGGGGATGTGGGGAGGGGGCACAGGGACTTAAAAAGCTGTAACAACTAATCTAACCCATAATTATAAATGTTTATACCTGAAAACATAACTTCAAAATTCACTGAAAATCTCAACTGATATAGTAAATGCTAATTCTATCACAAATATCAATATTGACTCAAGCTAAAGTACGAATGGGAAGTCTCTTTTAAAAAAAGAATGTCTTTCTCTTAAAATTATGTAAATTCAAATAATAGAAACAAGCAAGAAATAGTTTCACTTCTAATGAATACAATAAGTGTAAACCTTTTAAAGTACAATTTAAAGTTGCCCTCGCTGTAAAGTGCTGTGCCACGAATTGAAGCCTGGTCACTTCCTACCATGTAACCCACTGATTCTCAACCTTCCTCATGCCATGGCCCTTTCATACAGTTCCTCATGTTGTGGTGACCCCCAACCATAAAATTTTCATTGTTGAGCCATAAATGTAGTTTTGCTACTGTTGTGAACTATAATGGGTATATCTGATATGTAGAATGCAGTTTCATTGTTACAAATTAAAGATAATTAAAGCATAGTGATGCATCACAAAAACAATATAAAATTATATATTGTGAAATATTTATTTCTAATGACAAATAAATGAAATCTTGTCTTGAGGCATTGTGGGTAACTCTCTTCATGCAGGGTACTCATCTGTCGGCAGACCTGCCTGGAGACAGATAGAGGAGTGGTGTCTCAGTTCCTGAGACCATTGGAAATATGTGTTTTCTGATGGTCTTAGGCGACCCCTGTGAAAGAATTATTTGACCTCCAAAGGGGTCCCGACCCACAGATTGAGAACTGTTGATGTAACCAAAGCAAAAAATAAAAACATGGTAGTGTTTTAGTGATCAAAGGGTTATGGTATGGAATGGGAGGCTTTTTCTGACATCTTAGAAGAGGGGTTTTTGTTTGTTTGTTTGTTTGTTTTGTTTTATCTCTCCCAGAAATTCATTTGCAACTTTTGATAAAAGACTGAGGCTTGAGTAAGTAGCACCATAGAAAATGCTACTTTTTTTTTAAGCAATTACTTTTTTTATAATTCCTCTTCACTGAAAGGACCATTTAAAACTGCAGTCATATACTTGAGCATCTAAGGCAACTTATTTGGAGAATATTTTAAAATAATAGAGAGAAGAGACACACAGTCTTTGTTATGCCAAAATTTGTTTTGACATTCCTTCAAATGTTTGCATTTTTAAAAATAAACTTCCCAGAAAACAGCTCAGTTTTGGATCACTGGTGAATATAAGAATATATAAAAAACAAAACAAAGCAAACTTTATTTTTGCTCAAGGCCTTGGCAAATCTACTTAGAAAAGTAGAATTTCCCCCCCCCCCCCCTCTCACACATCTTTAGAATATCCCTCTGAGCTAGAACTAGAGAGCACAATATGGCTACCAGCCACATCACTCACCTCAGCAGTTGAGGGGGCGAGGAAGACACCAGATGACTGAACTGCAAAGGATTTAAGCAATCGGCCATATGCATAGCCGTACAACATTCTGGTAGAGGGCTCTTCTTGAAAAACAGTAAGCAGATTCCAAGATTATTGGCCAAAAAACCCTAGGAAAACCGAATTACTTTGCAAAGACATACCAGTAGATGTAAGGATGGAGGAAGACCAAGAAGAAAGGGCTAGCCAAAAGCTTTTAATTCCACCCAAGGATGCCTCCGAAGAAAAGCCTGGTGATCTCCTTCGAAAAAACCAGTCACTGAAAACTCTTTGAGCGCAATTCTGTTGTGAAACACCTGGAGTCATCTTATGTCAGAATGCACTCCAACACACAATGGATTACTCCGTGAGGAACATATTACATAAGATGATTTAAAGGGATAGAGCTGATTTATACAAGGTGAATCACAAAATCCAAACAACATGAGTCGTGAATACAGGGAACTACATGATGAGTAAACAAGGCAAACAAAACAAATATAAAGAAGTCCATTTCTTCTTCCGGTGAGCCGTTACCCAACCCGCAGTCCAAAGGGGACTACTGAGGGACGGTTGCATGTAGGTTGACATGAGCTTGGCCTGGGGGAAGTCATGTATTGAATGTTCCATGTTTCTGCCAACAGGTGGCATGGGCAATCCAAACCTCGGAAGAACCCACTCCTTATTCCTGACCTCTCTGAATCCTCACCCAGACAGAGGCTGAGGTCCCAGGTGGGGATGAAACCACCGCGGTCTCTCTTCCACTCCTACAACGGATATGTTTTGGTGGCTGCTTCAAGTATTACGGCAGTGAGTGTTGAGGAGGGACAATTCAGTGACCTAGAACTCCTAGTTGTGAAGAGCAGACAGCCCAGAAAGTAGGGAATCCTCTGCTCTTGAGGTTCAGCTCTAAGTTCACAGTGAAGTTCCCATTGTCTCATTGGATTTCATTTTAATATACCAACCTAAAGATGATGGAGAATTCCAAATGCAGCAACAGAGTATTAAACCTGAAGTATGGGCCTCTTCTGAATATAGGGACCTGTGGTGGCCACCTAATCAGGTGTCAGTTTAAGGATTGAGAGTGCAGGGGTGGAGTCTAGGCTGTCAATCTGGAGATAGCCAATGAGACTTGTGGGTGGGCAGAGCTTTCTCCTGAGAATTCTGGGAAATCTGGTACTTCCTCCTTAGAGGCAAAAGACACCTCTCTCTCTCTCTACTACTCCCTGGGAGACACTGCAGAAGACAAGCCACATGGACGCAACCAGACCTCAGAAGGCAGAGAAGCCACAGAGAAACCCCTGCCAGCACTGATTTGCTTACAATGCCACTGGACCCAAAGACTTTCTATCCACTGGCTTGTGGTTGTCCTGCATTTGGCTTCATTGCATGTGTTTCATGCGTCTGAAGAGGACTTTATAGATTGGTATCAGACATATGGGCTAATATCAGACTTATGGCCTTGGGCTGGACTGGGTTAGGATGTTTTCTCAATGTTTAATCCCTCTTGCATGTAAATCTCTCCCTTATATACATATGGATGCTTATGAGTTTCTCTAGTCTACCCAGACTGAGACAGAACCTGTATTGTTACTCACTCAGGAGTGTGGATGAAGAATAGGCCAATGAAAATTCAGTTGACTTAATATTAAATTATTTGAATAAAAGTTGTTATAAATCCCAAATTGATGTAATCATGATTTTAAAATTAGGTTGTGATCTAGCTGCACCTCTCTCTCTGTGATATACATAATGTTATGGTGCTTGCCAAATTGAATCATGCCACTAAGTAGCCAATGATCACACCAGCCAATTTGAAACAGAGAAGGCCAAGAGGGAGGACTATTTTTTTTCCTAAGATGTTCAGAAAGACATATTGTAGGTCAACAGCATGTAATTATTTGCATCAGTGATTTCTTTGTCATTTACAACAGAAAACAAAGCAGGAGCTAAGAGGAAGGACACAGATAAATTGTTCTTGATTTCTTTGTAGTGTATGTGGGAGGGTAAATGAAGGGTTTAAAGTGAACGATGAAACTACATCATTTTGATAGAGCAGGAGAAACTCATAAGCAATGTTTCAAACATGATGTAAAATTTGTATGCAGAATGTTTTATTCTACCATTCAAAGACTACGGCTGAGCTATTTGTCGGAAGAAACTAAATATTAAAAAAAGATGATAATATGTTTTATATTGATCTCATTTTACTTTTAAAAATCTTCAAGTGTATAGCTCCTCAGATTGGTTTAAACAAAACAGCAGCACCTATGAGGCAAGTATTTTCTACTAAATCAAAGTTGATATTTAATTTTACATGATATGAAGTTTCAAGTAATTTTCATTTTCAAATTCAGGTTCAAACTTTTATATCTAGTATTTCAAGTAATAGCATTCATGTGAGAAACTTCATCTACTTCAGAAACCTACAATAGTACAGTCAAGATAATTTTTAGTATACAAGTTTGGGATTTTTAAACTTTTAAAGACTTTAAAAATAATATGATAAAACACATATCAGAAAATGATTTCTAGTAGCCACATATTTACTTCAATGATAATTGTATTACATTTTTTTAATCTTAAAAAATTTATACCAGAATTTATTTGGTAGATGATATTTCCCTGTATTTCCTGAACTTCACTTTAGACCTGTCTCTTGAAGTAGTTCATAATAAAATGTCTTGATTGCTGTTTCCATATAAGTCAATTGTTGCTTCAAATAAATGTAATCGTTGACACTGTCAAGCAGCAGTGAATTGATGAAATGATTCACTGTCTTCTTTGAAATCTTCAATAACAAAGATGTCTTGGACAACTAAAGTGCATCTGAACCAAAACCTTTTTTCCATGGCCTATATGCATGTGAAAGTTGAACAATTTTCAGGGCACCCAAATATTTAATGTGACTCTTCTAGCCATAATCTCTATAATTCCCACTAAGAGTCTTTCTTCCTGCTGGGTCTGGGCAAGAGAAGGTGAGGGAAAACATTGATAGATTTAGTTGGAGTGCTTAGAAACAGGGTTCGTTGTGATTGCTATCCTGCTGCCTACAAAATGAGCAGCTCAGAATGGCTCCCACGACAAACAAGAGCCAGGAGCAGAGTCTGTCTTCCAGACATCAGTGTTCCCGCACAACAAAACGCCTTGATTCCGAAGACAACTGAGACATGGCAGCCGGGCAGCAACAAAGTCAACAAAGTCAACGAGACAAGAGCGGTGGACTTTCCTGTCCACAGAGCAAGAAACCCTGAGTACTTTAGGGGAAGCTGCTTGGCTTGTGGAGTAGTTTGCCTCGGTGCACTTAATTGGGGAAGCCAGGTTGGCTGCTATATGGAGCAGAGAACTCTTTGGGTTAAGGCTTACAGCAGAGGGGCATGTCCTTTTGCTATGTGTTAGCAGCCCCGAAAGAACTTTGTAGCGTGTCCTAACTGAACAGCTATATC
Organism: Tenrec ecaudatus; assembly: GCF_050624435.1. NCBI lineage: Eukaryota > Metazoa > Chordata > Mammalia > Afrosoricida > Tenrecidae > Tenrec > Tenrec ecaudatus. The sequence goes on along the minus strand of NC_134542.1, from coordinate 108,708,143 downwards.
CAGAATATTTCTCCCCAGCACGGTAACCTGTTACTTCTCTTAATAAACTCTTTAATCATGAATATTGTTTGTGAATTCTATGTGGTCATTACAATGAATTATGTAATTCAGTAGCTCAACAAAAATGAGGTTGTTGTGTATGATAGAATACCAGTGAATAAGGAAGACCAAAGAAAAATAGACACATTTAAATTGTAGTGTTGGTGAAGAATATTGAATATACGATGATTTCTGGAAGAATGAGGGAGCCCCCAGATGTGTGGTGGTTATGAGTTGGCTTATAAAGCACATGCTTGGCCATTTGAAACCAGCAACAGCTCCTTGGGATAAAGATGAGGCTTGCTACTCCCATAAACTCTTACAGTCTCAGAAACCCACTGCAGGCGGCTTTGAGTCAGCATGGACTCAATGACAGTGAGTCATGAGTTTTCAAGAGAATTAGCAAATGTGTACCATCATCATGCTCTTTAGTAAAGAAAATTGTGAAGCTTTATCTCATATGCTTTGGACATGTTAGCTACAAGAACCAACTCAAGCAAACTATTTTGGTAAAGTCGAGTATCAGTAAAAAAGAGGAAGACTTATAATGAAATAGATTTACATACTGGTTGCGGGAATGAGACCAAGCATAGCTACCATTGTGAGTATGACTCCGGGCTGAATAATGTTTTGGTGAGCTAAATAAAGTTACTGTGAGTCTAGGATAAGAGGCCTCCTGCCAACAACAATATGCTGAAACATAAGCAGCTCATAAGGCCTAAACATTTTTTTTCATTTTTTTGATCTCTGGAAACCAAAGGCACTATCAATGGATCATGACTAACAATCTTACAGTGCTACTCACATTGGCTAACGGGGAGAAAAACTAGTTGCCCTTGTAACCTGCTCCCAGTGTCATAGTCCACAATGTATTCTAACATTAATCAGGAAAAATCTACCCTTTGAAGTCACACCAATTTGGTTAATAGGAGATCAACTAACATTTAATGGATCAGATAACAGAATTATTCTGAAAATATATCTGCACTGGATTGATTGGCTCACAGTAAGCAACTGAGACATTTAATAAGGTCAGAGTGTTATGCAACAGTAGATGTCTCATTATCAACTCTGGTTGATAGAAATATTCAATATTAAATATTCAAATTATGTCTATGAAATTATATTAATGATACATAATACATATTCAATTGTCATGTGCCTATTAAATGTAATTTAAGAAAGATTATCAGAAAATTGCTTTTAAATTGGTAATCACTGCAACTGGGTCCACTTTCCTTCTAGTGACATTTCTTGCAGCATAGCAAGAGACTTAGAGAAAGTTCCAAAGCCAATTCATAAAGATGATAGATTTTCTTTTTCTAGACCTGGACTGAAGATTTGGGGATTTCTTTTGGCCCTGGGGAGGGTGGTTGCTTGAGAATCTATAGATGAATCTTAAAATTTTTTAAATAGGGAGATGGAGATATGCACTTCATACAGACAATGAAATTATGTAAAGAAATTATGCAAACCTCTTGCTTTCACACTGTGAGCTACTGATGCACCTTCTGAAATAGAAAAATGGTGTGGATGACGCAGGCTATGTGGAAATGCTGGTGTTTTGGTGGTATAGATTTTGGTAGAGTAGGTAATGACACTCAATCAAGGGCAGTGTGTAACAAAGAATCCTGGAGGGTGAATTGTCCCGCAACAGTACAGCCAATGACATGTTTATGGCCATTTGATCAACAGACAATGTCTTCATTGCCTCTACGACCGAAATCCAGTGTGTGTTTGTCCAGATGAAGGAACTGAGGGCCCATTGTAGGCAATGGAGGAATTGAGGGCTTGCAAGAAAGCAAACTAAGGACGTGACACTACGCTCTCTGATATCAAGCGAGGAAGTACTCCTGTGAAAGAAACCACTCCATGAATATACGTGATCTGGTGTGCATGTTCATATTTCTGTCAGCAACACCACACTTCTGTCAACCTGAAAATATATGTTTTAGGGTTTTTGTTTTGTTTGCTTGTTTGTTTTGTTTTTAAAGGCAGATTGGATTGGGGGATGTTTCCCAATTAAAGATATTAAGGGTATCTCTGATAAAATAACATTTAATGTAGGTAAATCAGGCTAGAAGCCAGTGGTGGACATAGACTTACAATCACAGTGGCCTAAATATAGAATAATGTCTATATATTACTATTTTTTAATACAATGACAGCTATGGATGGGGCTTCAACTTTATCTTAAGTTAGAATGTTTTTCCCCCATGAGAAGAGAATTTCTATCTTTTTCCTAAAAAAAACAAAAGACATCAATGGCACCTGAAATTAATGCGGAATATTTGAAAAAAATTACTTTATTGGGTGCTCATACTAATGCTGAATTTTAAGAATTTTATTCAGTGTCTATTTTTTCTGAGATCTTATACTGAAAATTGCTAAGTCAAATTCCCTCTGACATAAATACTAGGAATCCATTGCTTCAAGCCACAAGCAATAGCAGCACTTATCTCCCTAGGCTCTTCATCTTCATCAATAATGTAGGACTGAGAAAGACTTCACTCAGTGAACACTGTGGATAAGTGCATGTGAGCAAAGCTCCCTGTGCCATAGGAATCTTCAGGAGAGCAAGCCAAGCTGACGGTAGCATTCAAGGAGAACAATGAGCGTCCATCCAGCCAGCTTTGGGTTTCTTTGTCCCTCAAAGGAACTTCAAAATAAATAAATAAATAAATGCTTTGGAGGAATCAGGAAACCTATTTGGTACCGTAGAATATGATTTTCTTTATACTGTTTTCTAAGATGACCACTCAACCGCATGCCAAAGCCTTCTGATGTGTACCCTGTGTTTTAATAAAACAAGGTTTGCATGTAGTTTTACATTTTCCTTTAGGGTTCTTAGTGCATCAGCAAGGATTAGTAAACATTTAAAAAAATCTGTAACATGAAAGATAACAACCAAGATAAACCAACATGAAAACTGATCTCAGAAAATAACTGATATACTTTAAAGAATAGAAGAAAAAATATTAATCTCAAAATGATATTTATAGAAATTTCAAAGAATCTGTATCCATAACAATGGCACTTTATAAAAGTAGTTCTGTTCTTCTGGTAAAGAAGATCAGATTAAATAGACAAGGGGACTTGAAAGGCTCATGGGGGAAAAAAGGGGAAAGATTGGGCAATTTGATCATGAACCTTTGAAGCTTCCTCTGCCACCCCCTGTATTTTTCCTTCTTTTTTTATGTGGTCTGCAGGAGAACAACCAAGTACACAGATCTTGAACAAGTACATTGGAGACTCTGAAAATGGAAAAGCAAATAGCTCTTCTAATTGTAGGTAGACTTATGATAGTATGTTCGAACAGATTTACAAGTAATAAAGACAATTGCTCGTTGCTGTAGAATCTGACCCAGCCCTGTGTCACACTTTAGAAGTGTTCTCTGGGGTTTTCTGTCATTTTAATAGAAGTAGCCCCACAGGCACAGCAGTTAAGTACCTTGCTGCTAACCCACAGCCTGGCAGCACAAACACACTAGCCCTCAAATGCCCTAACTGGATGCAATCTGCTTCCATAAAGATTACAGCCGTGAAGACCTGTTGTGAGAATTATACTCTGCCCTATGATTGGGAATTCATAATGTTAACACAGTCCATCTCTAGGCCTATTTCTTCCACGGGTCTGAACCAACCTTTTAATTAGTAATGGAGTACAAGCTAACTTACGGTTAAGCTATACATGAATTGAAAGCACATTCCACATTTAATATCTTTACATCTCCAGGGTTTAGCACAGTGAAGATCTCACTTTACATAATAATTATCATTTCCTGGGGACTTAATTATTTCCCTGATGGTTTAAAGATATACTGAAACTTTAGTCTAGCTTAAAATTGAGGTGCAAACACTGTGTAAACAATAATACAGTGAACAGAGCATCATACTCCTCCTTGAAAAAAGAAAACTCACAATGCAGAGAATATACGGTTTATCTCCAAATGTGCTGATATTTATAGCAATAGTTGTTTCAACTCATCAGCCTTATGCACATATTCTAGTTAATGACAGAGCTTCATCGCAATATGAAACAGCATATGCCACTCCAATGTACCGTGAACATTCCAAGATCTCTCTTCCCTCCTGATATGTGGGCAAGCTGCTGCTGCTGGGAACATTACCCTTTCCAGGCCTCCAAACCCCATCCTTCTATTTCCAGCAATGTTCTTACCATCTCTAAGACATTATTTAAGCCCAGCCATTGTCCTTTGACATTATTTCCTCAAGTCTATCTGCCTGTCCATCATTCATAACCTTTAACATTATTTTAATTAGTTTTCCTGACAAAATTCCAAACTTCGTAAGTTCATAGAAATCCGTGGTTGTATTTTTTTAAACATTTTATTAGGGGCTCATACAACTCTTATCACAATCCATACATATACATACATCAATTGTATAAAGCACATCCATACATTCCCTGCCCCAATCATTCTCAAAGCATTTGCTCTCCATTTAAGCCCTTTGCATCAGGTCCTCTTTTTTTTCCCCCTCCCTCCCCGCTCCCCCTCCCTCATGTGCCCTTGGTAATGTATACATTGTTATTTTGTCATATCTTGCCCTATCCAGAGTCTCCCCCCCCCCTTCTCTGCCGTCCCTCTCCCAGGGAGGAGGTCACATGTGGATCCTTGTAATCAGTTCCCCCTTTCCAACCCACTCACCCTCCACTCTCCCAGCATTGCCCCTCACACCCTCGGTCCTGAAGGTATCATCCACCCTGGATTCCCTGTCCCTCCAGCCCTCATATGTACCAGTGTACACCCTCTGCCCTATCCAGCCCTGCAAGGTAGAATTCGGATCATGGTAGTTGTGCGGAGGAAGCATCCAGGATCTGGGGGAAAGCTGTGTTCTTCATTGGTACTACCTCGCACCCGGACTGACCCATCTCCTCTCCTAAACCGTGGTTGTATTTTTGTTGCTCATGCTGAGCGTTGAACACTTAGCAAGTTGTTTCCATATGGTAAAAACCAAACCTAAATCAGTAACATAACATTGAGTTGGGCTCATTACAAGGTTTTATAGGCCTTCTGAGAGTGGAAGTCTCTGTGAGAGCAGTCAGCCTCATCTTTATCCCGCAGAGTGGTTGGTGAATTTTGAACCACTGACCATGTGGTTATCAGTCGAACACCTACCACACAGTGTCACAAGGGCTGCAAGAGGTGCCCAGTAGTTACACTAGATTAAAATTAGTTGCACTCTTGGCCTCACATACAAACAAAAAACATTTCCTTTCACCCAATTGTGTATTTGTAAGTGTATGTCATTACCCCAAGCTGTTAACAAATAGCAGAAAGTGTTTTTTATTCTACATCTTATTGCTTAGCTCATGGAACTGTCAACCCAGGAGGGACTCTCTCTCTCTGAGTATACCCAGAAGAACTTCACAGCATAGATGCTTTCTAGTTTCTGTGGTTCTACAGAGAGATAACTCATGCATAACATAGTATGTAGTAATATGCACTGACAAACGTGACAAATGCTCTCTTGACCCTCGTGGTGTACTGAGTAAGCGCTTAGCTGCAAAGCAGAATGTCAGCCACAGGAACCCGTCAGCTGCTCACAGTAGGAAAATGTGACAGTTGCGTCCATAGATCTGCACAGCCTTGGAAACTCCGGGGGGTAATTCTGTTCTGTCCTAAAGGGTCACTAGGTTTCAAATCAACTCTATAGGGAATTGATATATTTTTAGCTATCGGATTATGTCTATCCCACCCTTGATACTTTGATGTATTTTATAGGAAAACATAAAAATCCACCCGTGTTATTCTGTAACAAAGGAATTCCATTAGGGAGGATGGTTATAGGATTTCCACTTCACATAGTCAAATAACCTACCTACATTTCAAATCACTTAGCTTTAGCTCGTGCTAAAAGCAAGGGCCGAAATAGGCATGCCAATGGAATAGCGACCTACTTTTTATTTGAGAGTCTCAGGCCAACTATTACTGTTCTTGATGACTAAGCTTCTGACTCTACAACATGCCAAGGAGTGAAATATTCACAGAGAAGAATCTCTTTTCTTCCTATTTCTTCTCTTCCCCCTCCTATTTCCTCTCCTTTTTCTCTTACATAAAACCAGACTAATCAAAGAAGGGAAAAAAGAAAGAAAAGAAAGCCCCTAATTCCAAGTAGCTATGAATGGGGAAATGTGGAGTAAGTCTAGAAAGGGCTCAAAGATAAATGACCTCCCAAAGGTCAGCAGCACCACTTTAAACCTTTAGTTATCTGATTATGGAATAATCATGTCCAATCAACTTGAAGGGCCCTGGAGAGGGGGGAAGGGAAAGACACCCTTCTACCTAAGGATTGACAAATACCAAGTGGCAACGACATTGTCATAAACCATGCAGTTGTTCACCACCAAGATCAGGTGCCGCAGGGGGTAAAGTGCTCAGCTGCTCACCACAGGCTTGGCCCTTAGAACCCATTAGTCGCTCCCCAGGAGAAGGTGATGACACCCTGCTTCCTTGCACGGGGACAGTTTTGCCAACTCTACATGAGCATTGCTTGCTTCTTCTTGTTTTTTGGGGGTTTCTGGGTTTGCTCATGTGCGCCTTCAACTTCCAACACAGGCTAACACTTTAACTGTATCATTGACCTTTTAGGATCTCATTGTAGTTGGAAATTCTGTGTTTACTTCTTCCAGAATAGCAGTATGAATTAAAATAAATAAAAGGCTTCATCAGTATTCCCTGTCACCACTCCATAACATCTTATTAATTTCAGAGGATTCAGTTACAAAGTTTAATCAATGAGTTCGTTTTGATGCTCATGTTATTAAGTGGAAAACCCGAAGCAATCCATAAACGTATAGTATCAATATGTTTTCCCATCTTTGTAGTCACTGGCAGTGCTTGCTCTGCATTTTTAATTAAAGAAAAAGTTTGCTGAAGTGTATGCTTTATTCATTTGGGGAGTAGCGATACCAGGAGTGTGGGGAAGGTGGGGGGATGAGAGGAGGAAGAGGGAACCAATAACGAAGATTGACATATATCCCCCACCCTCATCCCCAGGGGAGACAGCGGTCAGTGTAAGATATGAAAATAATAATAATCTACAGTTTATTAAGGCATCCCAAGGCAGGGAGGGGAGGTGGGAAGGAAAAAAGAGGAGCTGATACCAAAGACACAAACAGAAAGTAAATATTTAGGACATGATGATGGCAACACATGTACAAATATGTTTGATGCAACTGATTGTTATCAGAGATGTAAGAGCCACCAATAAAATGATCTTTAAAGAAAAGGGGAAGAAGAGATTTATTCATTTTGTATGTGCTATAATTTACTAAAAGGTTTACTTAAGATCTATGTAGTTATGCCTGGGCCAAGCACTGTTGAGAGTAAAACTAATTATAAAACCTGGTCTTTACGAGCGCAAGATACCTAGGAGAAAACACATAAAGGGAGAAATAAGAGTCAAAATCCAAAGTACCAAAGCAGAGCACAGTGTTCACACTGCAGAACAGAGCGCTCGTCTAAGAAAGATTCATAAAGCGGCTCACGCTTTTGGAGTTGCAGTTTGCAGGAAAAGTGAAATTTAGCAATGCCTCAGAGGGCAGTTCAGCTGGAAATTATGTCACTAGAGGGACAGATTAAATGTTGGGAAAATATACACCAATTAAATGAAGTGTGACAAATTTATAGACGGCTAGGTGCTTGCCTAAGAGTATTGAAGCATGAAATGAGTCAACATTCTTGTTCAATAATGTTTTTCTATTATTTATCATTACTGCTTCAAAATTTCGAATTGGTTTTCACATTAGCAATCAATGCTACATTAAGTGCAAGTGTAACAATCAATGCTAGTGTAAGTGATTTGCACAAGATTGCATTTGCAAAAGTTAAATAATTTAAAAAAAACTCTCACACATACCAAATGTATCACTCTTAAAAATGGTAATATTAATAGGAAAAAGTCCAACTGCTTAAAAAAGCAGATAGCTAGAAACAGTAATAATATCAAAGGGTAACTCAGACATCTTTACTAAATGTAGTTCAAGACATATAAATTATTCCACTAATTCTAAACATAACAGAACAAGTGAGCGGACATAAATCATGGTGAAATAAGTCAAGAAAAAAGAGATCTTCCAAAGCAAGTTTTAATAATAAAGTTTAAATATGACATCAAATTTTTACAGGACATGTATGTTTAGATTTCATCGTTTTATCCCAAAACCCAAGTAATGGATTAACTCAATTGATCATAAAAAGTTAAACAATGCAAAGGGCTTAAGTGGACTTAAGTGGAGAGAAAATGCTTTGAAAATTATTAGGGCAAAGAATGTACGGATGTGCTTTATACAATTGATGTATGTATATGTATGGATTGTGATAAGAGTTGTATGAGAGCCCCTAATAAAATGTAAAAAAAAAAAGTTAAACAAGGCATCCATAAATAGATGTAAAGAGTCTTTTTCTTCTTCAATTTAAGTAGGCATTAAAATCAACAAAAGCAACTTAGAATTATAGCATGTGATATAAAGAAATAAAATCAATATTAAAGTTATACTGTGATCAGATAATAGTTAAGGAACTCTGGTGGCAAACTGGTTAAGGGTATAACAGAAAGGTCGGCAGTTTGACGCCCCACGCTACTCTATAAAAGAAAGTCCTTGACATCTCCACCCATAAACATTGCAGTCTTAGAAAGCTAATGGGAAAGCTCTACTTGTCCTGGAAAGTGGTTATGAATTAGAATTGACAAGATTTAACGGCTTATTAAGGAAGTCACTTTGTCAGCTTGCAGAAATACACACTACATTCAGCGAAACTTAGAAGACTAATTTCTATACAAGGATAACCACAAAAAGAGCTTAAAACCAAATTTAACAAAAATAACAATTCCCAGACATTTATACAATTTATAATCCAAAAGTTATTTCCGCACCCAGTAACCCAGTCAATAGTTTCATGAACACTTCAGGAAATGTTTACACTACCTACTTTACAGATGAGTAAATAGATTGAGAGAATAAAACTTCTTTGGAGAGGCTTGCAGAATTGAGAAACGTGAAGAGTCTCCTAACCCTATATCTAACATTCTCTAAGACTACACAGAGGCTTGTGGTTAAGCTTTGGGCTGCTAACTGCAAAGTCAGCAGATCAAAACCACCATCCTCTTTGTGGGACAAAGACTGGGCTTTCTACTCCTGTAAAGGGTTACTACGCTGACCTGGAGATTCTCTATGATTTGTAATCAATTCAGTGGCAATAAGTTAGGAGGGTTTTTTAAAGGCTTAGTAAAACTGAGACTTTTATATCATGCAATTTTTTAAAAAGAAATTTTGTATAGAAATTTGAGTAATTCACCCCCTTTTGACATGACACTCTAAGCTTTTTAGTCATGCCACAAACTTGACTTACTCATTTTCTGGCTTATTTATTTTAAAAACTAGCAAAGACAATTTAATCTCAATCCACATAATTGTCACAATTTTATTTTTTAAAAATTATTCTTCATCAGGATTTCATTTCCCCATTGACATTTGTTTCACAATTTCAGTAATCCCTAAACAAGAAAATTTTAAAACTAAAAAAATTTTAACTCAGGTGCAGGCAGGTATTAAATTGGGTGAAGGGTGAAAATAGGAGCAAACCAGAGCGAGAAGAGAAGAAACTAACGGGAACAGGGGAGAAAAATGAAAACAAAGCAAACCAAACCAAACAAACAAAAAAACTTGAATTATTTATTAGACTTTCAACTTCCGATGCCATCAGATTGGGCAAGTGACTTTCACAGGCTTTCTGATAAATACCTAATTTGTAAATCAATAATGTTTATAAACACATCACACTTTTGAGAAATAGAAAAGACCCAAGGCAAGAAAGCATTCTAGGTTTATTTTGCAAGGAAGATGAAATGCGGGAACCAGGAAGTAAGTTAGCAATATAATAGTTGCTTACAGGTTTTCCATTGTATAAGTTCCTTTGAGGTGGTTGACCCTCTAACCACATTTTTTCTGTTAGATATGGGGTTTCAAAACAAATGCACTCATTTAACATCATTTAAAATTTACTGAACAAGAAGAAGCAATAAACACAAATAACGCTTACCAACAGAGTTTGTTGTGGTTAGGTACCATCAGTGGGCTCTGACCCATAGTGACCTTGGGCACCACAGAAGGAAACACTGCATGGTCCTGGGCCACCCCCGGAGTTGTTTCTGTGAGGGAACCCACTGATGAAGGAATTGTGCCAATCCAACCCATGGAGGGCCTTCTCCTGCTTCACTGCCCCTCTGCTTTACATGTGCCATGTCCTTCCCGGGGCTGGAACCTCCTGACATTTCCAAAGTGTGGAAGATGGAAGACAAAGGCCTACCATTCTAAGGGACACTGACCATATTTCTTCCAAGACAGATCAGTTTGTCTTTTTAGAACTCTATGGCATTTTAAATATGAGGAAGTATCCCCCCAAAAAAAATATCCCAGAAGCTCCCACCCCTGGAGCTCCTCCCATGGAGCTGTGGGTTGCTTCCAACTGCTGGCCAGGCTGATCGCAGACCTATGCATAGCCACCTCACTAAGCATATCATACTTCTTATAAATGTCTAAGTAAAAAATTCATTAAAAAAATGTGTCCAAATCATCAAGTCATCTTTAAGTGGAAGTGACTAATGAATCTTCTTTCTCAACCTATACTATTCCTCTTTCATGATAATGGCATGTTTTTGCTATATAATAAACAAATTGTTCTTTTATGCTTAATGACACCCAATTTTCCAACCATCTTGTATTTCCTAACATTTTCAAACCCTTACTACTATAACACATTCTGAAACTAATACTCAGATTAATTAATTAATACACATATTAGTATAAAATAAACATAAAATTACTATTGTAAATTGCTGACCCCATATTTTCAGAGCAATTTAAAAAAACTCTTATGTAAAACATCATTTGTGTTTATACAAATCTTTCCAAATCTGTTTAGATTATTGAATTTTATTTTCCTGACATTGGCACCTGAGGCATAAAACTGGACCCATGCCCTCTCCCTTGGTAAAAAAAACAAATGAACAAACAAAACATCACAAGTCTTTTCTACTCAATCTTGCTGAGTTAAGGCCACTACAAGTTAGGAAGCATGCCTCTAACACACACTCCTTCACAGGCTGGTTTTCTGTCGTGTCTTCCCATAAATTGCATGTTTATAGGTCACGTACATACTTCTCTGGAATCATATAACCCTAAAGAGTTAGAGAGAGGATAGCTCTTACAACCAAAGCTTTGTCCTTTGATTTTAGGTCAGTAAAAGTTCAAACCATTCACTATAAGTAGCTGTCTACTCCCATCAAACACAGGCATCACATTAAATTTAGAAAGGTCATTCAAGGAAATGATGAAGGATAAATCATGGGAAATATTTTAAAAAGAGAGGCAAAATTAGACAAAATGAAGTAAACAGGTAGCTAATTCTAGCACTCAATGGTTTAGATGCCTTGAATGGCCAATTGACTACTCACCAAGCAATCAGCATGGACTCTGCTACTTGGGACCGATAGCACCTCATCAAGTAGCACAGAGTCAGCAACATCTATTTTTGCACCAGACGACGCAGTCAGAATAACATGTGAGCTGAATAATTTTTAGAGGCTGGAAGTGAAGCTGAACAACCCTCCAAGTTCAATTCAGTCCTTCCACAGTCAACTCTACATAACCCACAAAGGGCTGTGTGTGTGTGTGTATGTGTGTGTGTGTATTCTTCTGCACATCTTTCCAGAGAACCCAGTATTGTGGATATACTTGAATGCACACAGAAATGATAGTTTGACAGTAACCAGCGACAAATTGGGATTGCATAGTCTTGGTTTATTAATTGAGTCACCATCTCCTTCTGCCCAACCTCAAATAAGCGCAATGAAACTATGCAGTCACCCCAGACTTTCAGCGTGATTTATTTTATTTCTCCCTGTCATTTTCATATAACACAGACCAGCGCCCTTCCCTTCTGTGATTTGCTGATCAAAGGGTGCCTTTGTCAGGTTGAAACAAAGCTTTGATAGATGGTCGGTGTTCTCCTTTGCCTCCAGCAGTATCTGTGCTTCCCTCAAAGACTGTCGGTTAGTGATGCAGCAAGGCTGCATCGTGGCCTCAAGCTCAGAAAGGGGGCCCAGAGTTACCAAAGACAGCGCAGTGGTGAAAACACCATAAAAGTAAGGTTAACACCATAAGAAAACAACCAAACACCCCCAAAAATAAAATTTTGAAACTGGCGTAAACTTATGGAAATCGTGTCTTTGACTCACTGGCTTAAAAAAAAATTGATTCTCATGTTGTTTTAAGATGGCAATTATCCTGATTAAATGTCAATGATAGACCTGACACATTGCTAATTGTGGGAGATTGATTACCACAGTAATACAGAAAATTAGAATGAAGCCCATCCAAGTTCACACACGTTAGATGGGCTATTCTTCATTTTAAAAGTGCATCACGGGATAGATAATCTCCGTCCACCTGTCACACCATATAAGAAGCTCCCTGCGTCTCAAGGTAATGAGCGAAACGGCGGGCAACAACACGGAAGAAATACCAGCTGGAAGCACATTTGTTGTGGCGGCAAGCGTTACATCCTTATTATCAGGAGATATTGCCTGAATGTCATCACTGGAAAGCCCTCTCCATTTGCCGTGATTTGCTACAGAATAACGGAGGGTGTGATAACAAGAACCAGGTGAGGCACAGCACGAAAGATGTGCAACCCTGCCACTCCAAGATGAAAATAATGTATTCCCTCAGTGGAGTCTGTTCAAATAACGGTTGCAGCCCACTGTCCAACTGCATCATGCTCAGGCTTCAGCCTTCTGCATGGAAATGAGTTCGCCAAGTTGCTCTTGATCGCTGAAATGTGTGTGCGTGATTTATGGATTTATGGGGGCTGAATGAGTGACTCCAAAAGAATCACCTTCTCAAACATATTGATGCTAAATTGAAACTGAAATAATTTAATGCTAATTTATGTGTTGATGGGAGTGGAGAGAGTATTTCCTCAAAATCCAAAGAGACAAGCTAATAAAAAGCTTTCACCTGACTCTAATTGAGACTGCTGTGTGCCAGCGAAACTGGCTAGTTAAATCACAGCTTTAAAGAAGATTCCGTTCCCAAATTCTGTCTTCCCCCCACCCCATATGCCCCGCAAACAACCATTTTTTAAGAAAGTAAAATATCTTGTCATATGATATATGCTTCAGTAAATTCCTTGTCATACACTCGACAGAATGGCAAATAGACTACATATTTAAGTTCCAAGTAATGGACACTATACACATGCCCCTTTGCCTACGCTTCTGTTAGAAGAAATTGCCAAGTTTCTAAATGTAACACTCTCTGTAAACATTGCGTACCTCCGGGATTCTGGTTAGCACTGCTTTTTGAAACATTTCAAATACAGCGCTCCTTTTTAGGGATACATTGGAATTGTCTCCCTACTTATGGAAAACACAAGCAAATAATCCACTCAGCTGACGTAGACTTTACCTAAAGTCCTCTGTTTTATTTGTATATACTATTTTTTTATCATTCAAAAATCTGAAGTAAACAGAAGAGCTCCTTCTTGAAGATAAAAATAGAGAATAATATCAAAATATGACACTACACTTCAGATATGAATTTCATTTCCAAGAATACTTCTGCTTTGCCCTGATACACCACTGGTACCTGGCCACCCCCTGAGTTTTTATTGACAACTCCCTGCATTTTAAGTGAAACCCCTAACTCCTGCCTGTGCGGCATTCTTCTGACTGCAGTCAAACGTCTTCCTGAACTGAGAAGCATAATGTACATCCTAGATGCCTTCTTGATAATATTGGAGCAGATGAACACGCTCTCTGGAATTACATGGGGCAATTTGTGTGACATACAGCTTGCTGTCTCAAGGACTATATTTTTGTGACATATATGTGTGAACACATCTGTCTTGGAAGGAGCGGAGCCATAGTGTTCCTTATAAACCAGAATGGCCAGACATCATTTCGAGATGACTAACTTTGCACGGGTTCTCAGGAGGGTTAGTCCCTGGAGGAGGACAGTGTTCTGGATCAAGGAGAATGGCAGTGGGAGAAAAAAGACTCCCGTCAAGATGGACTGACACAGTGGCTGCAGCATGGGGATGCCCAAGTGGGCAGTGTTTGAGTCTGTGGTGCACAGAGTTACTCTGAGCTGGGGTCCGCTCAAGTGCACCTGACTCCCACAGACCGGGGATGGATCTACTTCAAGGCCAACTGGTTTGAGGAATTGTATATACTATTAAGTCGTGTCCTTTCATTTCAAGAATAAATAGGCTATACCAAGCCAAGTAAATAAAAATAATGTAAAACAAACGATATGCATGTTCAATCAAAATAGTTATATTAGATCCGAAAAGAGTACCAGTCAAACATTTCATTTAATCCCCATGTTGCAAATGTCTAACCTAAGGATAACTCCTGTTTTCCTATTAATGTTACATAAGTTTGAAGTGATTAAACAAACCCTGGAAGATGATTCTTTCTCACAATATCTTTTTCTTGCTCCATGTGCTTGCTTCTAGTCTTTTCTATCAGTAAGGTAAGGCTCAATAAGGAACTTCTACATTTGTTCTGACTTACCTACTCACTCATTTTGAATATATATTTTACCAGTTTTATTGATGTATAATTCACATAAGATAAAATTCAATAGGTTAAACATGTTTAAAAGTGTTGTGCAATCATGACTACAATTTTATAATACTTTCTTCATTCTTGTATTTATTGTTATTAGTTCCCCAGTTCCTACCCAATGTATGCTGCCATAATCTTAGGAATCTACTTATCTAGTACTATCTCTATAGATATATCTAGTCTAGATTTCATGTAAAGAAATGCTTACCCCCAAAAGCCAAACAGCAGCAACCACAAAATAAAAAGAAGCAGAAATCCAGAAAATAATAGAAACCAACACAAATGTAAAATGCCTCAAAGAAGGAAACAAATGATAAGATGTTAAATTTTCAGGCAGCAACATTCACATCCCTAATAAATGGTCAGAAGGGACTCCCTGATGGCTTAATCCACCTGGGGACTCTGCAAGTGGAGTTGGAGGTTTCAATTTTATCTGCAGCCTACTGTGAACCAGGTGCTCAGAATTTAAGCTCTCAAATAATTTCCTCCTCTAGTCTTGGATTTTATTATTTGCAAACTTTGGATAGCACAGTTTACTGTGCTGCTTCTGTGAAGAGTTAGCTGACATGTCACTTAAATAGATGCTACTTTTAAGACAAGCCTTTAAGACCTCAGACTTTTTTTTTTGATAGCTAGGCACCGTTTGATATCTTAAACACACTTTAGCACCCTTATCTTCAGTGATGTTTTCTTGAGAGCAAGAATAAAAAAGGGACACATCATAAAAAGTAAACTTTCTTATATTAGGTTTTATGATTAAATATGAACTAAAAATATATTCATATACTATGACCTTGGTCCAATCTAGAGACAGAATTTTTATTTTATCACACAATATTATGAGTAATCCCTAGGGACATATGTTCATTCTATTACTAGTATGTGTTAGTCTGCGTGCATTATAGAAACAAATCCACAGAAACTCATATGGCTAAGAGAGAGTTTTATATAAAGGGTAAGTATACATTAAGAAAGCATACCAACCCAGTGCTGCCCAAACCCATAAGTCCAATATTAGCACATATGTCTGAAACCAGTCTACAAAGTCCTCCACACACGTAATGACACCGAGTGCAGGGAGGAAAGTTAAATCAGTGAGTGTGTAAGCATCTCAGTACTGCCAGGGGTCTCCACACTGCTGCTCCAGCATCCAGGGCTGCATTGGGGTATATCTGTGTGGCTTCTCCTCAGGGATGTCTTGTAGGAAGTGAGTCTTGCCAACTGAAGCAGAGAGCTGGCTTAGGCAGCTGTACCCTGGTCTGACCATGAGAAAGCAAGAAACCTGAGAACTAGGAAGGTGAGGTTCACCGAGCCATTTATCTCTCTGCCCTTCAATTAACCCCACCTGTGTTTATCAGCCAGGTTGGCACAATAAATGTTAACTATCTCATAATATAATTAATTTAGCCAATGGTAATCGTCCAGTCTCTTATGATATGTAATGAGGTAGTGTGCCTGTCCAATGCTTAAGGTATATAGAACACTCCCTTACTTTCACATGTCACAAAACACTTATTTTTTATTGTTTATACTTAAAATATTTTAAAACATTTTATTAGGGGCTCATACAACTCTTATCACAATCCATACATATACATACATCAATTGTATAAAGCACATCGGTACATTCTTTGCCCTAATCATTTTCAAAGCATTTGCTCTCCACTTAAGCCCTTTCCATCAGGTCCTCTTTTGCCCCCCTCCCTCCTCGCTCCCCACTCCCTCATGAGCCCTTGAAAATTTATAGATTATTATTTTGTCATATCTTGTCCTATCTGGCGTCACCCTTCACCCCTTCTCTGTTGTCTGTCCCCTAGGGAGGAGGTCACATGTAGATCCTTGTAATCAGTTCCCCCTTTCCAAACCACTCACCCTCTACTCTCCCAGTATCGCCCCTCACCCCCTGGTTCTGAAGGTATCATCCACCCTGGATTCCCTGTGCCTCCAGCTCCTATATGAATCAGTGTACAACCTCTGCTCTATCCAGACTTGCAAGGTAGAATTCGGATCATGGTAGTTGCTGGGGAGGAAGCATCCAGGATCTGGGGGAAAGCTGTATTCTTCATCGGTGCTACATTGTACCCTGACTGACTCATCCCCTCCCCTAGACCACTCTGGAGGGGATCTCCAGTGGCTGGCAAATGGGCTTTGGGTCTCCATTCTTCACTTACCCCTTCATTCACTATGGTAAAATTTTTTTTTTTATGATGCCTATCCCTGGTCCCTTTGGCACCTCATGATCACACAGGCTGGTGTTCTTTCATGTGGGCTTTGTTACTTCTGAGCAAGATGGCCGCTTGTTCACCTTCAAGCCTTTAAGACCCCAGACACTATCTCTTTTGATAGCCGGGCACCATCAGCTACAAAACACTTCTTTAGAGCAGATCTCACTTCAGGTGGGGTTTGTTTCTCATGTTGTTGGGAGAGGGAGAAGACTAATAAATTCCTGCCATAAAGCATTGTGCCAGAGTCGCCCAAAATTCATAGACTCAAATTGATACAAGGGTGCTCAGTGAATCCTAATGGAAATCCAAGTCCAGAGATGGCAGGGGTAGGCATCTTTGTCTCAGAGAAGGGAATTTCATTTCTCTTGGTGGGGAAACCCGAACTCGAGAAAAACAAAATACTGTATATACTCGTGTATAATCAGAGTTTTTCAGCACATTTTTAATATATTTTTGTGTGGTAAAATTAGGTGCCTCAGCTGATATTCGGGTTAGCTTATACTTGGGTACATACAGTTCTTAAAAATACTTTTTTAGACCCTCAGTGGGCCATTACACCCTCTAGTACATTCTTCATCAGGCACTTATGATTGAATTTCTATTCAGTCCTTGGTGATCCTGGACATGTGTTAAGACAAGCTGGGCCTTAGACTTTGCTCGGTTGAGGGACACCACATCCTTCAAAGGCCACACCAGAAAGGTGTGATTTGGAAACCTTACGAAATGAACCTTATGTCCAAAACACCTGTGGCCGATTAAGGGAACTGAAAGATTAGGTTGGATTTAAGGATGGAACAGAGAAGAAACAAAGGACTACTCTCCCAAGTGGTAGATTTGGAAGTTATTACATTTCGGTTCAAATTTCCTGTTCTTGAAGGTGACCAATGACTGGCACCACCATTGTTTGCCAGGTTATCACACAGCGGCGGCTTGTGAGTTGCTAGAAGCAATGGGACTGTGAGTTCAAAGGCCAGCAGGGTACCCCAAAGTGAACAGGTTTGGGTGGAGCTTCCAGACTAAGGACAGACAACACAGACAGACTTGGCTCCCCACCTCAGAGGAAGGAGCGCTGAAAGCTTGCCTAGCTTCACAGCATTGTCAGACACTGAACCCTAACAACTGGAAGTGGAGCTTGTCTGAGGGAGTGCCGAGGATGGGCCTTCACGTGCTATGCACTTAACATATGATTGAAGAGGAGCTGATTTACTGGAGTTGAGTTGGAAATGGTTACATGACTCTGGTAAAACTTGTGGGAATGGTGTCTTATCTTCATTTATGGATAAGCTATGACTCATGGTAAGCAGGAAAAGGCAGAACATATTTTAATAAGAAGAACTTGGAATGTGCTGGACTATATGAAGGATAGTATGGCTTTGGGGGTTTGGGAAAGCTTATTCACAACATGTGATATGCAGGTGGCACATCCTTCCTTTCTGAAAGTGAGGATGAGGAGGCACTTGCTGTTGAAGATCAAGGATTGCAGAATCCAGTAGGAATGGTGACTCAATGTCAAGAAGTCTAAAATTTTCGCAACTGTAACAGCTATTAGCATCATGAAAAATGGAGAAAATGGTAAGTTATCAAGGATGGTGTCCTGCTGGGATCTACAATCATCAATAACCACAGAAAGAGCAGTCAAGAAATCAAAATCCGTAGAGCATTAGGTAATCTGCTGCCCAAGACCGCTTCAAGAGTATGGAAAAGCTGGGGTGTTACTTTGATGACTAAGGTGTTTTCAGGGTGTTCTATGCATAAGCCAGTTGGACATTGAATGAAGAAGGCAGAAGAAGAAGGGATGCATTTGCACTGTGGGGCTGGAGAAGACTCTGAACTGCTAAGAAAAATATACCAAGCTGTCTTGAAGAAGTGTGGTCAGAGAGCGCCTTAGAAGCAAGGATGGAAACATTTCCTCCTGCATACTTTGGGCATGTTGTAGGGAGGGTCTAGTTCCTAGAGAAGAACGTGATGTTTGGCAACGAGGAAGATCAATGAGGGAAAGGAAGCACCCCCAAAAGAGGGGAGCTGCTTGGCTGTAGCAATGTGCTCAATACTAGGCACATTGGGAGGATGGGACAAGGCTATGTAGGAATCCGTTCTGCTGCACACAGGGTCAGTATGGACCAGATGGCCTCTGACTAGAAAAACAACTGTCAACTTAAGACTACCAAGTATTTGCTATTTTTGTTCTCTCTTTGCTTTTTAATTTTTTTTAATTGGGAGCTCTTTCAACCATTGTTACAATCCATACATCAATCATATCTGACATATTAGTACATATATTCCATCGTTCATTTTCAAACATTTACTTTCCATTGAGCCCTTGAGATCAACTCCTCTTTTTCCCTGCCCTCCCTTCCTTCCCCTGCCCAACCCAACCCTCATGGGCCCTTGATAGATTATAGATTGTTAATTATTTTCAAATTTCACACCGACCACTGTCTCCCTTCTCCTCTGATTTTTGCTGTGTGTGGTTATAAGCCATTCATTGTGATTGATACCCCCCTCCCTTCCCACCTCTTCCCCACTTCCCCTTACCCTTTTGGTATCTCTATTCCCATTCCTGTTCCTGGGTTCCATGTGTTGTGAGTTTTATCTCTTGTTTATATCTATGTACATGCTTCTGTCTAGTCCAGAGTGGGAGGCGGCACTGGGGTCATGATAGTGGGGGGCGGGGTGGGGGAGAGGAAGCCTCAAGGGATCAGAGGTATATAGCGTGCTCCATTAGTGCTCTATTAATGGTAGGCCTGGACCCTGATTGACTCATCCCCTCCCCGTGACCCCTCTGTGGGAGGGATGTTCCATTGTCTACAGATGAGCTTTGGGTCTCTGCTCCAACCCTTCTCCATTCTCAGCAATGCATTTTTGTTTGTTTGTTTACTGTTTGTTGTGAATCTTCTGATATCAAGACAATTGCCCAGGCTTGATGATACCTCACAATTGCACCGGCTGGTGTGCTTCTTCCATGTGGGCTTGTTACTTCACTGTCAGATGGCCGCTTAACTTCAAGCTTTTAAGACCCCAGACACTATATCTTTTAATAGCTGAGCACCGTCCTCTATTTTGTCTACATCTGCTTATACACCCACTTTGTCTTCAGCGATCATGTAGGGGTGGGGGGGGGTGAACATCATAGAATGTCAATTTGTTAGAATAAAGGGTTCCTGTATTAAGGGAAGGTATAAGCTGAGGCCCAACGCCCATTTGCAGCCCTCAGTGTATTGCCTTACAAATATATGTACATAGAGCAATACTTCTATTGTTATGGATTAATGTATTCACATAAATCTTAATCTCCTTCTGCCCCGCCATCACTTTCCCCCTTCTTAGTACTTCCTCTCCACTAGCTTGGTGTTGCTCTAATAGATCTCTACCCTCTCCTAAATGCTGGCTTCAATTCCCTAGTTGTTCCCATGCTCATGATGCCATCCACTCACCACACCCTTCTCCCTTCCTCCTTCTTCCCCCTAGACCTTCCAGGGCCATTGGCCCATTGCCTTCTCCCCATGCTTCCTTCCCATGCCCAACCCATATAATTAGGAAAACCAGCAATGTCCTAGTCTGAAAAATACAAAAACACATGGTTGAAAAAAGAAAAGAAGAGAGAAATAAGTTCTTGTCTTAAAAATACCAATAATGATATATCATTATTTCAACTTCACCTTGAGTTGAAAACTTTAGCATGTTTAAGAAGTTTCTTACATGGATTACTACACCTCTTACTCATAATGCTAAGGATATGAAATTTTAGGAATTTAGTTAAAGTCAACTTTTATTACATCTCTTGCTGAATTTAAGGAAAAACACTATTTCTCAAATTATTTGCCATGTGTTACATACATGCATTTTTGAAAATCAAATTAAAATGATAATAGTTATAGTTCATTTCTCATTGAAATGTAACCGATATTCATTCAATTATTACACTGAACTTTAAAGGTTGTGTTAATCATTGGTGAAATACTAAACTCACAATTATTTTATCTATACTTTACCAGAAAGTTTAAAAGCAGGATTATTCTTCCTATTTCGTGATTATAGACTTTGACATCTTGGCATTGCACTCTGTCAGTCTCCTTATTTTATCAAAGTGTGTCACTCATCACACTGGCACCGGAGTGTGACTTTAATAAGGGTGTGATGTCAGTAAGGAAATAAAATAGCTATGAAAGTAAGAATTAAAAGTTAAGAGAACTACTTCCTTAAAATATCTAACTTACCTTGATCACCTTTTTTGTAGAATGAGAAGTAAATTAAAATATTTTTAAAGTTTCCAAAATATTGGGGAAATAATAGAAAATATGCTCATGGAATTTAAACAGAAATGGAAATAAGCTGAAGTAATTGAGGAAAAATATAGCAAATAGCAAATGTAATTTTGGATTTACAACTTTAAAATAAGTGCCAGGTACTGTGGGTTGGCTGCACCTTGAAATGTCAGTTGGGCAGCTCTCTTTCATAGACACTGGAGTCACCTGGTTTCAGAAACGTCTCCCTCCTCTTATCCATTCAGTCCTGTAGCTATGATAACTCTTCTGTGGGCCATACTTTCCTTATGATTTCTTGAATACCTACCTACCTTATTGTCTGTGATCCCTCTATAAAATTATTCTCTAATTATCCAAATGTGGATCTCCCATCTGTTTCTGCCTCAGAAGCTGACTTATCCAGAAACTAAACTCTTCCTGTTAAGTGCATGGAGATGGGGAAGGAGAGGTGAATGGAATGGCAGCACATGGCGGGGGCAGGCAGTGCTCCTTCACATCATGCTTTCTTTCCAGAGTGTGCCCAGAGAAGGTGGCAAAGTGGTCAGAGGAAATAAGGAGCAGCATGATTAATATAGTTGTTCCTGGACCATATTACCTGGGCTAGCCATCCATCTACCCCCCTTGTCCCCAAATCCAGTGAGTTACTTCAAGCTAATAGGGTCATAGTATATCTTTTTGCTTTTCTTTCTTCCCTAGTATAACAGAAGAATATATAATAGACTCTTCAAACAAAACAAAATAGTGGAGAGCCAATTAATCCTCTAGCAAAATGTAGTGGGTGTGGAGTGGAGAAAATCCCCAAACCTAACAATTTGAAAGAAAAAAAAAAGCTGTGTCATTTTTCATGTTATTTGTTAGTTTATTTTATGTGTTTGTCAGGTTTTCCTCTACCCTATGTTTATAAATGAGAAAAGTAGAATCAGGTTTTATCATATATTGTAAAATTATATGGCATCTTCTATTCAGGCAAATAGGTAAAATGTCCCTTGAAAGATAACTAATTTTTAGTGGCAATATGGAAAACAAGAGCAGAAATGAAGACTCTCTAGAGTAAGGATACTAATTTATATATTGCACATATTACTCTTTTACTGCTTATAATATGTATTCTAAAAGGTCTATTTGATCACCTGTTCTTTATACATATTATAAGTCAAATTTATGTATTGCAAATTTCAGAACCTAAAAATGGCCAGCTCAGACCAAGTTAAATAATTCAATTACTTCAAGAGATTAGATATCTCAAGAGAAAGCCATAAAAGAAAATAATGAACCCATTACTAGAATACTTTAAATTAGTATTGGTTAAGTCCTTAAGAGAGAAAGACATAGAACTAGTTCCCATGTTGTTTAAACCTAGCTCACACCTAAGAAACTGATAGGGGTCTTAATTATTTAGTGCCTCTCTATTAAAAATATAAGAAGATTGTTTTAGCAAACAGAAATATATCCTCTTACAGTTTAGGAATCTAGAATTTCAAATTCAGAATACCAACTCTAGCAGAAGGTATTCTCTCTGTGTCATTTCTGGATAAATGTTCTAGTATCCCTTCAGCATCCCTAGCTGTTTCTCAGAAAATGGGGGTAATAAAGGCTCGAAGTGTCTGGCTTACAAGCTCTTATGGGTCTGTACGTACACACACACACACACACACACACACACACACACATGCGCACAGGGAGGAAAGAAGTTAGTCCTTCACATATAAAAAGGGCAATGGATATAAAAGCCAGGGTATGACCTGCAGGGGCAGTGGATTATTTAATGTCTCTAATGACAACCAAATGACCTTTTCCTGCATTAGTCTGAGTAAAAAATGATAGGAAATATTGATAATAGTCACCGTTGAGTAATTGTGAACAGAATTCTTGGGAAGGCAATCCTGCTGGTTATTAAGAGAGCCTTCAGAGACCCAGGGAGGAGATCTCGCTGCCAGCAAGAGCCTAGATTGGAGAAAATCCTATGGACCACAAGATCACTGTATGGTGATCATCTTTGATCCAAAAGACAATGGCGATATCAGAAAAGCAGAAGCCCTAACACAAAATGCAGCGGTTGACTTCCCATCCCAAGGAGAATGCATGCATGCAGGAGGCAAGTCTGTGCAGTCAGGTAACTCTGGGCATGTCCATCAGGGTGTTGGGCTTCCTGACCCTTAGAGATTGAGCTCAATACCTTCCCCTTGAAGCTCGCAGCAGTGAGGCATGCATGCCCTTTGGGTATCTCTTAGAAGCCCTGAAGAAACTCCATAACATGTCCTGGTGAAAAACTGCATCCTGAGTATTTCCTACTTGCATTGCAACTTGTTAACTTCCCTATAATCACTATTATTGTCTGTGAGATCTTTGTAACCATTACAAAGAATATTATAACCTAGCTATAAAACAGAAGGTATTGTTTGATACAATTCAATAATAAAATCATTCATAATATAAAAGGAGGACCAACAGTTAAAAAGTAACATGGACAGTAAAAGCGCTTGTTTGAATATTTGATATCATAAAATAATAACAATAAAACAATAAAATATGTATTTTAAATTTAAAATCTAGTGAATTAACATAGTCTAGCTTATTATGTGTTTTTGACAAAGGGAAATGCAAATATTGTTTTGCGGTGGCAATTAAAAATAGTATTACATGTTTTCTAACTTGAATTTCAGCAAATTTGTCAATGACACTGCATATTTGTGTTCAAATGACAGTTTTATTAACGTTAAGTTCTAGGGTTTCAGCTGAAGCAGCAGATATAAAATTTAATATAACTGGTATAATTAGTCAAAAACAAATTCCATTTTATAATAAATTCTAGAAATTGCAATATACCTTCCCTTTTAGAGCTAGTCCATGGCTTTCAAAGATCTCAATAGTTGAAAACGTTTAACACAAATAAAAGTCCAAGTGATCTCAAAGAATGGTGAAACTGATCAATATATGAAAGACATTAGCATCATTCGCCACATTGACATGAAAAAGTATAAGAAACAAATGACAATATCAATAGATGTGGAAAAAACTTTTGACAACATCCAACACCAATTCCTGTTTAAGACACTTGAGAAGATAGAAATGGAAGGAAAATTCCTCAAGACAATACAAACTATATATGAAAAACCAATAGCCAACATGGTAGTCAATGGGGAAAAGACTAACATAATCCCACTGAAAAAGGGGGCCAGACAAGGATGCCCCTTGTCCCCACTATTATTTAACACCATACTGGAGGTTTTAGCTAATAGCATAAGCCAAAGAAAAGACATCAAAGGTATTCACCTAAGGAAGGAAGAGGTGAAACTATCTTTATTCGCAGATGATGTGATTTTATATATGGAAAATCCAAAAAGTTCCACAAGGGGAGTACTGAAAGCAATAGAGGAATAGGGCAGAGTGGCAGGATACAAGATCAACAAACAAGTCCATCGGACTGCTATACACATCGGATAAGATTGCAGAAGAGGAGATCACAAAGGTGGTACCCTTCACAATATCCCAGTACAAATTGAAATAGCTAGGGAATATATCTGACTAAAAGAACAAAAGCTTTATATGAAAATTACAGAACACTATTACAAGAAATCAAGAGTGACCTTAACAAATGGAAGAATATCCCATGCTCGTGAATTGGAAGACTCAATATAGTAAAGATGTCAGTTGTGCCCAAGGCACTATATAAGTCTAATGTAATCCTGATACAGTTACCCTCATATTTCTTTAAAGAAATAGAAAAACTGACTACCAACTTCATATGGAGAGGGAAGAAGCCCTGAATTATCAAGAGAAATCCTCAAGAAGAAGGACAGAGTGGAAGGGCTTTATTTACCTGACTTGAATGCATATTGTACAGCCACAGTGCCCAAAACTGCACGGCATTGGCATAATGACAGATACTCAGACCAATGGAAAAGAACAGAAAACCCAGAAATAAAATCATCAGCATACAGACAACTGATCTTTGATAAGGGTCCCCAAAATATCACATAGAAAGCAGATGCCCTTTTTAACAAGTGGTGCTAGAAAAAAAATTGATAACTACCTGCAGGAAAATGGAGCAAGACCCTTGTCTCACTCCATGCACAAGAATAAACTCAAGGTGGTTCAAGGTAAACCCCAACTATTCGGGCCATCAATGAGGGAATTGGGACAAACCTGACAACTTTGGTGCAAGGAATACATAGGCTATCAGAAATAGGGAAGGACAGAAATACAAATGAGTCACAAACTGACAAGAGGGATATACTGAAGATAAACACCTGTGTACATAGCAATAATTCCCCAAGAGAGTAATAAGAGAGCCCATAGACTGGGAAAACATCTTTAGCAAGGACACACCAGACAAAGGCCTTATTACTAAAATCTATAATACTCTGCTAGCTTCCAAAAAGAAAAAAAAAACAAAAACTAATTGCCCACTGAGGAGGTGGGCAAAGGACCTGAACAGAAGTTTCTAATGGCAAGAATTCAAATGGCTAATAAACATAAGAGAAAACATTCCTGATCATTAGCCATAAGAGAAATGCAAATTAAAACAACAATGAGATACCACCTAACACCCTCAAAGATAGCCCAATTAAAAAAATCAGAAAGCAACAAGTGTTGGAGGGGCTATGGGGAGACAGGGACTCTCATCCACTGCTGGTGGACCTGTAGGTATTTGCAGCCACTATGGAAATTGATGTGGCGATATATAAAACAGATGGAAATCGAGCTACCATATGACCCAGAAACCCCCCTACTGGGCATATACCCAGAAGAGGCCAGACATCTGTGTTCCAATGTTCAACACAGCACAGTTCACAATTGCAAGGAGTTGGAAACAACCCAAATTTCCATCAAGTGACAAATGGATTAAAAACTTGTGGTATATATGTATAATGAAGTACTACATATCGCTAAAAAGCAGTGATAAATGTATGAAGCACATCACCACATGGGAAGAACTGGAGGAAATCATACTAAGCGAAGTAAGCCAAGCACAAAAGGACAAGTACAACATGAGTCCACTGAGGTAAGCTTAAAATAAAAAAATGCAAAAGGGGCATGTGGAAAGAGCTACTATATACAAACATTCCTGGGGTGAGGCCCAGGTAGTATGGCAGGGGGCCAGACCAAATCCAGGGATATATATGGTAGCCAGCAAAAAAGGAAGTCGGGGGGAAGACATGATAGTGGGGGAACAGGGCACTAACACACCCAAGGGGAGGGTATTGTTTATATCACCACAGGAAAAGAAAGACCAGACTCCAAATCGGTGCTCCAAGATGTGAATGCAACAAGTCCCATGGAGTAGGGAACCAATAGAAAGGCTTGAGAGGTTGGCCCCAGTCCCAACTATGTGGACAGCTCCCCCTCTCCCCAGAAGAATTTCCTTCAGAGGACAGCACTGAAGCAACAGCACAGGGAGAGGGACATGTCTGATCAGAGCACACCAGAGAAAATGAAGGGGGAGGAAGAGAGAGTGGGCACACCCTGACCCACCAAGTCTTGTGGATGATATCCTTGCTCAGGGCAGTCAATGGATGAAGAAGACTATATGGCCAGCCCCACTACAAGATACAACATCCTTCATTGACTCATAGCCTTACTGGAGACAACACTGGAGACATATTGCAAGAATTGCACCCAATATAACCCTACCACACAGAAGCAAAACACTATGGGTGTATAATAGAACAGCTAGGGGAGCACAGCAAGGATGTCCCAAGGGAATACCAAAAATAGACTTTTGGGCCAGGGTCTTAAGGGTCAACACACAGACCTTGAACTATTTACAGTCATTTCTTTATTTTTTTTCATTGATGTGTTGTTGCTATTTTGTTTTTTGGTTTGTTTTGCTATGTCTTGTTTTTGTGCATATTATTATCTCTGCAGGTCTTTCTAGATAAGATAGGCAGGATAAATAATCTGGAGGATGGTTCTGGTGAGGACATGGCAGAGGGGGAGGTGGGGGAAAGAAGTGGGTGTTAACAAACTCAGGGACAAGGGAACAAGTGATCCAAAATTGATGGTAAGGAGGATGTAGGAGGCCTGGTAGGGCTTGATCAAGGGCAATGTAACCGAAAGGAATTACTGAAACCCAAATGAAGGCTGAGCTTGATAGTGAGACAAGAAGAAAGTAAAAGGAAATCGAGGAAAGAACTAGGAGGCAAAGGACATTTATAGAGGTCGAAATACAGGCATGTACATATTTACATATGTAGATCTATTCACATACATTTATAGGTTTAGTATTTAGGTCACAAATGGACTCTTGATACACATTACTCCCTCTATGCAAGAACACTTGATTCTATTAAACTGGCACTCTATGATGCTCACCTTCTCAACACAATTACTGAAGACAAAGTGGGTGCATAAGCAAATGTAGTGAAGAAAACTGATGGTGCCAGAATATAAAAAGATATAGCATCTGGGGTCTTAAAGGCTTGAAGATAAACAAGCATCCATCTAGTTGAAAGCAACAAAGCCCACATGGAAGAAGCATACCAGCCTGTGTGATCATGAGGTGTCAATGGGATCATGTATCAGGCATCAAAGAACACAAGATCATTTCATTGTGAATGAGGGAGAGTGTGGAGTGGAGACCCAAAGCCCATCTGTAGGCAACTGGATATCCCCTTACAGAAGGGTCTCAAGGAGGAGACTAGCCAGTCAGGGTGTCGCATACCACCGAGGAAACATATAACTTTCCTTTAGTTCTTTCATGCTGCGCACCCTCCCCTCCGCCCCACTATCATGATCCCAATTCTACCTTAAAAATCTGGTTAGACTAGAGGATGTTCCCTGGTACAGATAAGAACTGAAACACAGGGAATCCAGGACAGATGATGCCCTCAGGACCAAGAATGAGAGTAGTGATACCAGGAGGGTAAGGGGAAGGTGTAGGAGATAGGGGGAACTGATCACAATAATCTACATATAACCCCCTACCTGGCTAATGGACAACAGAAAAGTGGGGGAAGGCAGACATGGGACAATGTAAGACATGACAAAATAGTAATAATTTATAAATTATCAAGGGTTTGTGAGGGAGGGTCGGCGGGGAGAGGAAAATCCATAATTGATACCAAGGGCTCAAGTAGAAAGCAAATGTTTTGAGAATGAAGATGGCAACAAATGTACAAATGTGCTTGACACTATGGATGGATGCATGATATATGATGAGTTGTATGAGCCTCCAATAAAATGATTTTTAAAAGAAAAAAGAATGATAAAACAAAAAAAAAACTCATTACTTTGCCTCATTTTCTCTGTTCCTGCTCCACTCTTATTTTAAAATATGCTCTTTAAATAATAAGAGGTAACCCCATGCAACCAATATCAATTTTCCCTAAAAGAAACTAGACGGATTTTGAGTTATTATTACCATCCACTCACGATGAACATGGTAGTTGTGTCTCACTGCCCAACGGGGAGTTCTCAAATTAACTTCCATACACATTATATTATTTATTAAAGGGTAAATCATAAAATGTTACTCAATAGATTTTACATTTATATTACTAAAACTACTACAATTACAGCATTTTCTTTTTTACTTTAAAGAAATTAGACTTCTTTTTTCAAGGGGGAAAGTTTTATCACTGAAATTGTTTAGACTCCTAGCACAAGTTGATAATGAAAGATATACTAATTTAACCAGTCTTATTACTATCTTAGTTGTGGTGTTTGTTTGGTTTTTTTGGAGTTGTATCTAAAGCCAAATGTTCTCATAGCCCCACTCTCTGTTAACCAGTGGAGTTCTTCAATATGGACAGATTAATTAGCTGGCTATAGATGAAAAAAAAACTTTCTAATTATACTAATGTGTAAACTCTACTCCTTCAATGATACATCTTAAAGTAAAATCAAAGAATTTTATAGACTATCTTTAGTTAATCCCCAAAACATTACTTTCAGTGAGGATGGAATTGAGAGATGCTGAATCTATATTATGGATTACTGGAGAAACAGTTACATGAAGGCAAAGTAACTTCTGTTGGCCCCAAAGCAAGCCATTGTTAAATTTGTATTGGATTCTGGACTTCTATCTGAGATGAATAGATAACTAGAGTCTTTCCTCTTTTTCATGATATTTACTTTCAAAATCTCTTCTGCATGGACAGTAAACTATCTCCCTATGAAGAAAATATTAATAGAAAACAAATTTCCAGGCCCCAATTTAGTATACCAGAAAGGAAGGACAGTTACTTTCTCATCTAGGTGGTTTTAGGTGAAAATGAACATTCTAAATCAAAGTAAAACCAGGAATCACGTATGCACTTTCCTGAGGTCAAACAATTCTATTTCTTGAGGATTCAGAATGTGTGAGGCAGTACAATGGGGACTGAAGAGAAAGAATTGAGTAAGAGTTTTATTTGCATTACCATTTTTTTTCTTTATATAAAAAGAAGACACAGTAAAATTAAAGGAGATGATGCAAACAAAACTCTTCGTTAAACCAGGACAGAGATGTAGACACGTACACAGATACACAGGCATCCTAAGTGTGCATTCACTTAGTGATGCAGCTACTCACAGAGCATAGGTACTGCTTTGAAAGTCCATCATAGGTCTTCCTTTTTCAGAACAGAAGGAACATATACAAATTACAAAGTAAGAGTCATATATTAAATTATAGCAAGTTTTGAGAATGAAACCAAAGAATGAATGAGACAATAATCATCTAAAATTCAACAAAATTTTTTTTAAGTCTTGAAAAACAGATTAGAGAGTCTTGCTTTAAAATGTTTTTTAACATACTTAAAAATATTTTTCATTTTCCGTGGTATTAGCAAGGAAACAAAGGATTATTCACAAAATATTGCTGAGACAGCTAGTAATATAAAAAGTAAAAGTTAATGGTGTACTACAAATACATAGTTTGATAGATTAGTACCTGAAAACTCTACAGAAATCCTATCTTACACAATGAGTGGGGTCCTTGGGGGAATACAAATGATTATATGTTGAAATACTAGTTAAAAAGTCTGGCAGAGAAAACCAAACCATTGGCAACAGGGAAAATGGAATGAGAATTTGTTTCAGAAAGGTCACAATCTTGAAACCGTTTGGAGGAAATCTACGCTTCACACGTGACGTTGCCGGGTCTTAGAATTGAATTGAGCACAACTGGACAGTGATGTCAGGGTAATAATAAACCCTGGTGAGGATTGGCGGGGCAGGGTGGGGGGTTTAGTTATTGGAACAACCAGAGGGAGCTTCTATAAGTATTCTGTTAGTATTAGTCCAGAAAAGGGAAAAATAAAAAATCAAGGCGATGGTCTGTGAGGAGGCTTAATTTTTGGTCTGTATATAATATTTAAATGAAAATGACAAACTGAACCTTCTATTCTTACTGAAAAAGATCACACAAGAAAATGCTCATAATGTAGACTTTGAGCTAAGGTTGTTCATGAGTGGAAACTACTTCATATCTGAAACTTCAAATATGAAACTCACGATACTAGATCGTGTAATAGAGAGGAGCGAAACAATTTTCTCCTGTAAATTACAGTACAACTGCTAACGTATTTTGTTTCAAGCATTTTTTATTATCTCCTTTGTAAATAAGCTCTGAATTAATATGTGGCCAAAGGTTTCTGTCTTCTTCTTCCAGTACTTAACACATTTTGAATCTGTGAATTCTATTAACTCTTTAGTAAGTTAATAAATAGAAATTGCCTGAGAAGAGGTTGGTCCAATTCTCATTTTACTCATCTTTCTGTTGATTGTATGTTTTTCATAACCACAAGCTTTATAGCAATGTACTTTAATAAAACATTTGTCTTCAGCTTCCTATGTAAACCATTTTATGTATGTACCCGAGTAAGTGTTAACAGTGTGTCCGTATGGCTCCTAAGTAGATAAGATTCAGAATACTTGTAAACTTGTAAAACGGGATACAGCATTTTAAATGTTTGTCGTTAGGACATGCCCGATGGCAGATGGTGGCATGCCATTTAGAGCCACCCAGAGGCACGAAAACCGTCCCATGATTTTCATTGTGGCAGATGCACATGCTCCTTTGGCAAACTTTAGAAAATAATTAAAGGACTTACACCTTCTGAACAGATTGTCTTTACAGAGGAATGTGTACCATTTAACGGGGGTGTTGCTGTACAGAAATCTCAGAGTCAACAGAATCAAATCCACAGTACAGTTAGATACCACTTTGGAAATGAAATTAGCTAAATTGCCTCATTCGGTTTCTGCTTCACTTATGGTTTCCTAATGAATCCTAAAGTGATTTTTTTGGAGCAATGTTAAAAAGAATCTGATGGATTTATTCATTAATTTAAAATTCTAAAATATAAAGGAGTTTATATGGAACTCAACTCCTAAGAGTGACATTGCATTTTCAACATTATCATGTTTTAAAGCAGCATCCTTACAGAGATCCCAATCCCTCTCACTTCTAAAGAGAAACGATATAATTAAAATCGGCAAATAATGTACAGATGCGCTTTATACAATTGATGAATGTATGGATTGTGATAAGAGTTGTATGAGCCCCTAATAAAATGTTTTAAAAAATCAAAGTCAGGTTTCCAATTGTTAAATTTACTTTCATATTTTCCAATGCTATCTCTCCATTCCAAGTATTTGTTTCTCTCTTTTTTGTCTAATTTTTCATTAGCAAGAAACAAAAATAAATATCTAAAAGTAACCTTTTCTTAATTCAGGTCTTATAAAATTCCTTATGCCGTGGAAAGTATAGAGGGGTGTATGCTTAAACAATATTATCTAATGAGTTAAAAATCAGCTTATCTATATAAAAGATATGTAAAAAATCCCATTTATAGCCACATAGTAAATATTTCTATCTAAATATCTACAAACTTTGTGGCAACAATTCAGCTCAGTCATAGTGCATAAGTAGTCACATCTAATAATAAACAAATGAAAGGGCTTGGCTGTGTTCCAATATAAGTTTATCTGCAAAAGCAGGAGGGGGACCAGACTTGGCCTGTTGGCTCTATTGTGCAGACCAGTTATCTATATTACCTTAAGAGTTCTGCTTTTTAAAGGCTACATTGTTTAAAGACAAGTATTAAAAAGTTAAATATATTAGATGTGTGTTAATGTGTAAACTCTGAGCCAGTGAGGGGTATAAGAAGTGAGGGGGGTTCACTTTAATAAAAAAGTAAATAGCTTGAAACAGCAGACTTTCAAAATGATAATATTTTCCATGGTGGCAGGGTCTAAGTGGAGGAGAGAGGGAAGGTCCCATTCAAACAGACCTACACTGTTCCTTATTTTCTGAATACCTACCACTGGTATCCAGAAGTCTATGGAAATGAGTAATAACCCCTATTCATTAGATAGCAGGTGTACGGAAGTTAAAAATAAGAAGGCCAATTTTCTAAAATTATTTCCAGCTTGGTTTGTCTTTGCTGTTTTCTTTTATTAGCATTTAGTCTCATATTTTTCTACACATTAACATGATATGTGATTCATGTGTTTTCTAGTCTCAACCAGACCCTGAGCTGTTACAAGGATTTCCTAGAGTGTATACAGGATCTTTCCCCAGAGTAGGTGATCAATAAATAATTAAATCAGATTATTGAATTAGTTATCACCAGAAGTTTCAAATAACAGTGCTAGAGGCCGAAAATTATGTTGAATTACACACTACTGTCACCCTTATCCTATTTCCTCTTCCGCCTCCAGGAGAGCCAGCAACTTCCTGATGGCTCCTCACTTCTTAGACCCCTAAATGACTTTCCCTTGCCCAGGTTTCCCTCCAGCCCGACTGTGTTACCTAGGTAAGCATTACACATCCCCTAACCCCTAATTAAAATCATGACTCCTAGGACTCCTTCCTTCTAGGACCATTAGGTGCCTAATTGGCTAAAAATGTACATTTAGGTGAGACAGAAAAGGAGAAAAACATAACAGTGAACCTTAAATTTTAATAAACAATTTTCTATTATGAAATATTAATTTTTACAGCACATAAATATTATGGAAAAATGTAAAGAGGAAAATACAATCACCATGACTAACTATTGCTCGTATTTAAAAATACTTACTAATATACTTGTTCATTTGATCTTACAGCATACAGTTTATATCTTATGTTTTACTCATTATGTCATGAAGAGCTCATGCTATTAAATACACATTTACAACAATATCAAATAGCTGCATGTTCTTGCACTTCATAAGCTAAGTACATG
This sequence comes from Tenrec ecaudatus, assembly GCF_050624435.1. Classification (NCBI taxonomy): domain Eukaryota; kingdom Metazoa; phylum Chordata; class Mammalia; order Afrosoricida; family Tenrecidae; genus Tenrec; species Tenrec ecaudatus. Next base: position 108,674,798 of record NC_134542.1, on the reverse strand, counting down.
AAGGGACAAGCCCTGTTCTGTGCATGGGTGATATCAAAACAAACAAAAGAGAGATAAGATCATTTTTCTCATGGGTCTTACATTTTAATGGAGGAGTTCACCAAGAAAGAAAATGTACTAAGTTTGGCTTGTAAAAATGCTCTGTTTACAATGAAACAAGCCAATATGAAAATAACAGTAACTGATAGAATTGATCAAGTGTATTATTTTTGTTTTAACCATCTTGTAATATAAAATTTTTACTGTAAAAAAATCTAATAAAAAAGTTTCACATGGGTGCACAATTCTAATTGCATCTTCCAATTAAATTCCTAGAATTGAACAGCTAGGTCAGAGTATGTGCATATATATAATTTTATTTGTAATACCAAATATTAAAGGAAACACAAAATAATCTAGACTTCCACCACCAGATTAAAGGCTTGTCACAATTGTTACTTGTCAAGTGACCAGTGATTTGCTTTCAAATCTGATATGGAACAAATTTGAACTCTCTGTCAAGTTCAGTATTATGATTTTTATTTCATCAATGAGCAGTTCAAGATCAGAGAGGTTAAGCAATGAGCTCAGTGCACTTTACAGTCGTGAGCGCCCTGTAAGGGGGACCATTGAAGAATATCAGGCTCTAGGGAGGGAATCATAACCTAAAAAAAGTACTAGGGAAATGCCTGTTTAAATTAAACCACAGATAATTTTTTTTACCAAGTAATATTTAGTATCCTAAAAATATAAAAGTCTTAAAAAAGGACTTCTCTCTCTGAACCATTCAAAACACCAACAGTGACAGACACATACTGTGGTTAGATTGTGCTGAGTTGAGCCTGAACAACCCAAAATAAATATAAGCAACATCTTTACAATGTGGATAATTCTTGGTAAGACAAAGAATGACGGGAAAAGAGGAAAGTGTGGCACACCTAGACTTTCTAAGAAACGTTATATTTACTTCCGAATAATGTTTACACTTTGAATTATTGATCTTAATTTACTCAGCTCTATCAGCTGTAGGCTTTGCATGACCAGAAAAAAAATCTACCAGTAAAATCCTATTACTGTACAGATTGCTTAGTTCAACCTGAGTTGACTTAATTAGAATGAAGTCTAGGAGTTTTGCCTTACCTCTGCATGACAGAACTGCTATCCCTCTGTGAAAATAGGTACTAGTCCCCATCAGTGCTGGTAGTCCTTTTTGCCCATGCATGATATCATACTGAACCACAGAAATGACAAGACAGCACAAAGAGAAACACCTGGGTCCCCAAAAACCATCTGTTGTTTGGTAGAGCAAAATATCCTAAAATTAGATTTTCTAATGAGCAATATCAGGAATTGGCACTCGGAGAAACAACTGTTCTCTTATTCCTATCAATAATAGCATCAGTACTACAGCCATTTACAAAAATATGATTAATTATTAAAATTGATGGATGATTGAGCACTAGGGAAGAAACTTTTCTCTGATGTGAGGTTGGTAATTTAACCACAATTTTTTTTCCCAATTGGAGCTTGATAAAGGTCCCCTGACTAATGCATCTTGTGGGAGACCTGGTGTCTTAGTGGGTTATGTGTGAGGCTGTGAACCACCAAGAAGCCACCGCGGCTCCATGGGAGACAGAGGAGCCTTTCCATCCCTGTAAAGAGTTACATTCCTGGAAACCCATACAGGCAACAATTCTAGTCTTCCCTATAAGGTCACAGTGAGTTAGAATCAACTTGATGGCAGTGATTTTGTTGTTTTAATTCTCTACGTAAAAGTGAAAAAAAAGGGGGGTGAGTATTGTTTTGTAGTGAGTGGCTGCCATAGACTACTGGGAGGAGGGAGGAGGTTGACAAATGGTTGAAATGTTGAATGCAGCATTGGCAGTCGGCAACGTAACCCCTGACTCACAATAAAGAAAAACAGGCTCACTGCGCCTTGTGTGACAAGAAGCTGCATCTTCCCATTCCCGTTCAGTCCCAGCCACATCGCACAGACAGGATGGTGAAGGTGGAACTAAGAGGATTTTGGCCACATTGGGTGCCTGGTCACAGGACTGCTTTCCACTTTGTCAAAGTGGACACTGGTGCTATCGTTGACCCCTTCATTGACCTGAACTACGTGGTCTGCATGTCCCAGTGTGATTCCACCCACGGCAAGGTCAACAGTGCCATCCAGGCTGAGAAAGGGAAGCTTATCAAAATGGAAGTCCATCTTCATCTTCCAGGAACGGGGTCCTGCCATCAAGTGGGGTGAAACTGAGGTTGAATATGTCTAGAGTCCCAATAGTGTCCTCCCAACCCTAGAGAAGGCTGGGGCTCACTTGAAGGGCAGTACCAAAGGGTGATCATCTCTGCCCCTTCTGCTGATGCCCCCATGTTTATGATGGGTATGAACCCTGAGAAGTCAGCAATGCTTCCTGCATCACTGACTGCTTAGCCCCCAGGTTAAGGTCATCCATGACAACTTTGGCACCTTGGAAAAATTCATGAAGACAGTCCACTCCATCAATGCCACCCAGAAGACCTTGGATGGCCCCTCTGGGAACTTTGGCTCAATGGCTGTGGGGCTGCCCAGAAAACCATCCTGGCATCTACTGGTGCTGGCCCGAGGTGACTGTGAAATTCACGGCCTTCCATATCCCAACCCAGTGTGTCAGCCCTGGATCTCACTTACCCTCTGGAGAAAGGTGCTAAGTTCAATGACGTCAAGGAGGTGGTGAAGCCGATGTCAGATGGTCCCTTAAAGTGCATTCTGGGTTATACTGGGGATCTGGTTGTCTCCTGCAACATCAACAATACTACCCACTCTTCCACCTTTGATGTTGGGACTCATATTGGCCTAAATGACCACTGCGGAAGGTCATTTTTCGGTATGACAATGGATTTGGCTACAACAACAGAGTGGCAGACCTTATAGTCCACATGGTCTCCAAGGAGTAAGAGGCCCTCTGGACCACAAGCCCCGGCAACGGCACTGGAAGAAGAGAGAGGCCCTCAGCCACTGGGGAGTCTTTGCCCCATTTGACCCCCCAACACACTGAGAAAATCCCATCAACTAGAGTTTCCATCCAGACCCCCTGAAGAAGAGGAGGGGCTTAGAGACCCCAACCTTGGCATGCACCATCAATAATGTATACAGTATCCAACCCCCCCCCCCCCAATGTTTTTTCTTTGGTAAGAGTTACAGTCTCAGAAACCCACAAGGGCAGTTCTTCCTAGTCCTATCCGATAGCTATGAGTGGGTTTGCAATGACTCAGTGACAGTGATTTGAGTTTTGGAAGAAGAATATATAGATCAGATTTTTCTTCCATTGTCTTCTGAAGTAGCACACCTAATTTCCCCTTCTAACCAGCCATACTGGAAAGCACACGAGTGTAAAGGGAAAGAAGGCAACCGCCTTAGCTAATGCACTGCCAAATTGACAGCTATTAAGATAATTCACTCTGTCACACAGTGTTTATGTCAAACCCGTGGGTGAGACTGTGTCTATTACACACAAGGTGAGGATGACTAAGATGTGGAATTTCTTACTACTCATATCCCTTAAGTCTCAAGCAACATTTTTTCGTGTTCACATTAACACACATATTTTCAGGCAATATTAAAATTTAATAAACATTTGGATGGTTGGGCATTACTGGATAATCTTTATCCTGTATTACAATTGCTTAAGAAATAAAACGACAAAATGGGAATCATCTCATAATATGAATAAGAAGTGATATAGCTGAAAATGAATATATATAATCATATACTTTATGTATAATACATGCACACTCATACATTATACCTTGGGATTACTAAGTGGAAAACAATACACAGCAATTTTTCTATACAATTTTAATTATGAATACAATGAGGATAGATAAGCTAATGATCAACATATTACTTATCTTGAAACTTTTAATAGAAAGAAGACTTGCGGGGTCATTGTATGTTATAATCTATAACATGATATATATAAAATATTGAATGGCAGCAATCAGTAAAGCACATGCTAAGGAATTTATATTTTGGATTTTATTCTGACACATGTGAAATGAAAATCTCTGTAATTCACCAATAAATTTGCTCAATGTATATATATGTACATGTATGTACATATACACATTCATATCTCTATATAAAACCATAAACCCTAAAATTCTCAACTGAAAAGATAGTATTAAGAATTATTTTGGGATTAATAAAACATGTGGTAGTTACATAATTTGGTGTCAATGTGGAACTTGAGAGGATTCATAGTGAAGGGATGGAGTCTAGTCTGTCAAGTGGATCATAGCCGATGAGGCTTCTGTGTGGACATGGCCTTCTGCTGAGGATTTTAGAATTCCAGTATTTTCTCCTTGAAGGTGGGAGACACCCTCTCTCTCTGCTCACTCCCTAAGAGACAATCAACTGACAAGACAAATGGCACTATGCTGATAGACCCCATGCCCTGGGAACTGGAGGAGTCATGTGGAGACCCCTGCTTCTACTGCCACTGGATCCATAAGACTTTCCACCCACTGGCCTGTGATCTTCCTCATTCAGCATCATTGCATGAGTTTTGTGAGTCTAAAGAGGACTTTATGGATTTGTAATGGACATATGCGTTAATACTGTACTTGTGGACTTGATCTGGACTGGTCTGGGATGTTTTCTCAATATTCAACTGCTCTTGTATATGATGCTATAATACTCTTTCCTATATGCATATGAGTCTCTCTGGGTGTGTTTCTCTAGTCTACCCAGATTAACACAGTATGTTTTACTAATGAATTAATGATTATGTACATTTTAAATATGGATGTCTGTGCTTGTTTGGGTCTTTAGTTATGATAGGTATATATGGTTCTGAGTGACTTGGAAAAAATTATATAACATCTTATCCAATCTCTAAGTTAGACATTTCCATAATACTTTCAAAGCTCTATGTGATACAAATAGTTTCTTTTACTCTACTAAATAGAATGTTGATGGTCTGAATTTAGTCTGTGGTGTCACAGAAGAAATACCAGGTGACTTATTTTCCTAATACTACACACATCAAAATCTCATAGAACCACAGTTCCTATGCCATGATTACCAACTGACTTAATGATAATGGGTGGGGTTTTCATTTCCTTTGTTTTCAGTACCTTCAAAGCAATAGTTTACAATTTGGGGAGATTTTAGCTCTAGTACTGCAAAGGGATTCCTTTCCTTGAAGATAAATAAAATCCTGTAAATAAAATATAGTCTTCATATTGCATAATTTATAAATGCACAGTGAATCTATTTTAATAATCAATAGCAGCCTAGAGACTTGATGTTTTCTTTGATTTACTTTCTGAAATACGTTTCATTCTATACATGATAATCCTTTATATATTTGAGAACTGCTATCATATTTCCTATGAGAGTTATTTTTATAAGAAACTCAAAATTACTCTGACTCTTCCACACGTGACAGTTTTCAACATTTTACCATCCTGGTTATTATCTCTGTGAACATTTCATTTTTTCAAACTCCCTTTGAGTGGCATTCCAAACTAAACACTCATCTACCACATTGGCTTTCTCGTATGGTGAAATGTGAGCCTATATGTGAGTAAGTCCATTGATCTATTTATAATTGAATGTAAAAGTAGGATTTAATACTATGAAATTAACTGCATTTAGCAAATATATTATTTTGTATTATGATCAGAATTTCTGGTTAGTGTTTAGGAGATATAGAATTTCCATAATTGAAAAAGAGAAAAGCAATGAGAAATTAATCCTTACCTCAACTAATATATTAATATATAATACAAGAAGATTGATATAACAATCTAAACCTCAAATGTAATAGAAAAAAATATTGTAATGGACCATTATAGCTATGAGGGAAGGGTTTATAACAATCCCCTGAAAATATAAAATGTTAATGTAAAAAGGCAGATTTGTTTCTGTAAAATGAAACATTTTTGTTCAATGCACATGGTTAATTAATAGATAAAAATCTGAGGAAATTTATTTTCAAAATCTAAAATTTTTGACAAATGATTTTATACAAAATACACAAGGAACTGAAGAAAATATGCAAGAAAAACAACGAAGAGCCAGTGGAAGAATGGAAGGAGACTGCCAAAAGGCTTCAAACACATGCATCTTTGACAATGCACATCTCAAAACGTGTTAAAAGCATATAAAACGAGACGCCTCTATGAGGCGATACGTTTAGTAAAAGCTAGAAAGGGGACTAGCTTTGGTTATGGCACTGTTAGTTGACTTTCAGAACCTCAAATATTCTAGCCTTATTTCAATATGGCTTAGTGAAAGGCATCAGTATCCCAGGCATTCGTGAGCTGAAATGGACTGGCATTGGCCATTCTGAATGCAAATCCAAGAATAATGCATCGCATCCATTGTCAAAACGAACATTCCAACATCTATCCTGAAGTACTATGCTGTCTGTGAGAGAATAATATCTAGATGGCTATGAGGAAGTCTAATAAATATATCTATTAATCAAATGTACCCAAATTTTACAATTCTTTCAATAACACAGTGATTACCCACGTAGACAACACCAGAGTAAAGCCACATAAATCAAATTGACTAGCTCTGTGAGAAGAGACAATGGAGAAGTTCAAAATTAGTAACCAATGTAATGCCTGGGGATGACCGACGAATGAACCATCAGTTGTTCCTATGGAAGCTCAGATTGGTGTTGAAGAAATTTAAAACAAGTTCAGAAGACCCCCAAATACAACCTTGAGTATATCCCACTAGATGTTTGAAAACAAATTGGATACATTGAACACTAATGACAGAAGCCTTAACAAACTGAGATGCCACGAAGATCATCATACATAAAAAGAGCAAAAGATCATTAAAATACAGAAAAAAGAATAAAAGTTTAAAGGGCATAACAGAAGAGATTCTGAAGTTTGCTCTTGGAGGTAAAATAGCTCAAGCAAAGGAAACGAGATGGCATAAAAGAGATGAACAGAGAAGACCAAGGAGCAGTTCAGGAAGACACAGCATTCTCATGAAAGGCGGAAAGGCTTGAAATTAGAAAGCCAAAGGAAGAAGCCACTCAGCTCACCTCAAACTTAAAATAAAAATGCTAAAGAAAATACGGTAGCCTCCAGTTGTAACGTTGAAAGATTCGATTGGAAAACAGTGACTAACATGGGAAGCATCAAAGAACACGGAAGGAATACACACTCGCTGATCATACAGTCACGGTGCCACAAAGGACTCTTTGACCTTCAACAATGTCAAGACGTAGTCTATCATAAAGAACCCGTGACACTAACGACAGAAGTCTATGCATTGAATGGATTCGTGAAAAACGAGGCTCTGGGAATTAAAGGAATATCATCCGAAATAATGTGGAAGGCAGCTACCTGTCCAGCCCTCAGGAAAAGATCTATATGTCTGCACATGTAAAAGAAAAATGACCCAACAGGATGTGAAAAGTATCGGTCAATATCACTAATAGCACATACAAGTACAATGTTGCTGAACAGAATAAAGAAACGGTGTCACCAGTACACCATCAGGAAGCTGCAAGATTTCAAGCTAGATTCAGAAGATGACATGGAAGGAGCTATATCATTGATTACCTCAAAACGTTCTTGGCTGAAAGCAGCAAATACCAGGAACATGATAATTTTTATTCTCCTGACTGTGCAAAGGCATTTAACTGTGTGGGTCATAAAAAATATATTATTGAGAAGGAAGAGAATTCCAAGTTCCTGCAGGACCTGAACCAAGGGGCAGTTTGAAAATAGAACACAGGAATATTGCATGGTTTAAAATGAGGAAAGGTGTGCATCAGGGTGTATCCTTTCAACATATGTGTTAAGCTGGATTTTCTAGAGAATCAAAATCAGCGACAGTCATATGGATAAAAAGAACTTGCTATAAGTAAAATTACATCACGGAAGCAGCCAGTCGAATGCAGCTCAAGTCCTTAGGCCAAATGCAAGCTGTAGGCCCTTCCAGACTCATGCAGCTTCTGGCCAATGAAGCAGGAAAGCAGAGCAAGAAGCTAGAAGACCAGAGAACTCGTTAACCCAAGGTTGCTGGGAACATGACAGGGCAGTGATAGCGTCAAGGGTCAGCAGGCCCCAGAAGATAGAAGTAGAGACCAAACAGGAAGGAAAGGGAGTGGGGCAAGAGAGAGATGAGTTGGCTACAGCAGCTCTGATGAAAAGGCCACATTTCTACAGAGACTTCAGTAGGCTGTGTCCTGATTGAGATGTAGTTTTCTGACTGTACCCTCCCACAGATGTAGCAATTTGACACAAAACCTACCAATAAATATCACACCATACTTATGTGATCTGTATGATGAGTAAATAATCTGAGAAACTGGCATATACATTAACTACACACATAATATGAAGAAGAACTTGACTTCAGAATTGGAAGGAAACTTAGCAACAACCTGGACTATGCAGACAAGATAGCCTTGGGTGCTGAAAGTAAGGAGGGCTTGACGCACCTGTTGGGGAAGTATTGCAGCCTCCTGTATAGATTACAACTCGCATAAAGGAAACCAAAACTATCACAACTAGACTGAACAACAACATCATGATAAACAAAAATTGAAGTCAATAAGGATTTTATTTTGCTTGGCCATATAGTCAATGATTATGGAAGCAGCAGTTAAATAAAAACATTGGGGTTTAGGAGAGGAGATGGGTCAGTCAGGGTGCGAGGTAGTATCGATGAAGAGCACAGTACCATGATCCGAATTCTACCTTGCAGGGCTGGATAGGGCAGAGGCTGTACACTGGTACATATGAGGGCTGGAGACACAGGGAATCCAGGGTGAATGATACCTTCAGGACCAAGGGTGTGAGGGGCGATGCTGGGAGAGTGTAGGGTGAGTGGGCTGGAAAGGGGGAACTGATTACAGGGATCCACATGTGACCTCCTCCCTGGGAGAGGGACGGCAGAGAAGGGGGAGAAGGGAGACTCCGGATAGAGCAAGATACGACAAAATAACGATGTATAAATTACAAAGGGCACATGAGGGAGGGGGGAGCGGGAAGGGAGGGGGAAAAAAAAGAGGACCTGATGCAAAGGGCTTAAGTGGAGAGCAAATGCTTAGAGAATGATTGGGGCGGGGAATGTATGGATATGCTGTATACAATTGATGGATGTATATGTATGGATTGTGATAAGAGTTGTATGAGTCCCTAATAAAATGTAAAAAAAAAAGGAGAAAGAAAAGAAAATGATTAGGGCAAAGAATGTACAGATGTGCTTTATACAATTGCTGTATGTATATGTATGGACTGTGATAAGAGTTGTATGAGTCCCTAATAAAACGTTTTAAAAAAAAGAAAGGAAAAAAAAAAACATTGGCTCAATCAAATCTACTATGTAAAACTCCTTTACAGTGCTGGAGAGTAAAGGTGGTACTGTGAAGATTAAGGTGAGCCTGACCCAAGCCATGCTAGTTTAAATCTCTTACATGAATTGGGCAAACCCATCTCTATTGGGAGAAATATGGCAAGAGTGCTCCTTAAAAGTAAGGATGGCAAGACTCCACCTTAAATATTTTGGGTTTATTGCTATGAGGGACCAGTCTGGGGGGGAAGGGAATCATGCTTGGTAAAGTTGAAGGACAGCGAAAAAGACAAAGGCCCTTGATGAGACGGACTGACACTGTGGCTGCATCCATGGGCCCAGCACATAGGAACACTTGCGAGGATGGCGCAGGACCATGCAGCATTTCGTTCTGTTGTGCACCGGGTCTCAATGGGTGGAAGTCAACTGGATGGCAGCGAACATGCACAACATATGCATGAGAAAACTGGATTATGAATAAAGAAGACAGGAGTTTGGGGAATCTGAATCAGGTGTTGATAAATAAGTTTGAAGTACCACGGGCTGTCAGAAAAACAAACAAATACATCTTGAAGGAAGCCGAGCCAGAATGTTTCTGAGAAATGAGGAGGATGATCTTTCATCTAAGGCACTTTGGGCATGCTAATGTACTCAGGACAATCTTTTAGAAGGGACAAGTCTCTGGGAAAAGACATCATCCTTGGGGAAATAGAAGGGCCGAGAGAAAGAGGCAGAACCTCAGTGCCAGGGGCTGGCATAAAGGCTGCAGCCATACACTCTCTACTCATCAACAAAGGTCACGGGGATGCTGAGAAGGGCGCTGACCCAGGCAGTGCTTCTTGGGTTGTGCGTCACATTACGTGGAGTAGGAATCGACTCACAGAGACCCAACAGCAACAACTGCGAAATCAGGCTTGTGTGCCACCTGTAATCTAAACATTTTCAAACAAACAGAAACCAAAACAAAACACCCTCACATGTTCAGAGTGGAACAGATAAAGGAGTCGGTGCTTCACTGTGTCTTACTGGACTGGGAGATGGACTTAACTTGCTTGTCCATCAATAGGGTAATCAACTAGTGGCTGGTGCAAAATGTAGACGGTTATAAATAATTAAGTACATATATTAACCGAGCTTCAGAAAACGGTGCTGAATGAAAAAATAAAATATCATGTCCAAAAGGAGAAGCATGGTTGAAACAATTCATGAATCTAGAAAATATTAGATGTCATAAATATTAAATATAATATAAGCATGTACATGGAAGGATTTCCATGTCGTTTCATTAAAGTAAAAGAAAAAGGAATTATGTAAGGCATAGTTATTTTTTATTAATGGAATGTGCAAAGCAAAAGAATAGCCCTATGTTATTAAGAACCAGGCCACAGTGAAATATTATTGGAAATCTTGGGTGTTAAGTGAAATTATTTTATTGTGCATCTCCAAATTATTTCATATGTTACAGTGAATATGTGCTACTTAAAAAAACCATTTAACAGCATAAAGAACATGCCTGGTTTTATATCTAAAAATCCTTCCTTTACAAATCACTTAACAACTGTTATTATCCATGAAAAAAGAAGCATTTTATTCGTCTTACCTATTTTGTATATGCATTCAAGACTGAGGGCTCCCCACCCCGCAGTTGTTTTGAAAGGAAACAGACAATGAATAGAGAAAAGAGGCCACCAGATAACCTTCAAATATTTGGGAGCTGCGATGAAGGCATGTTCGTAAAGATTCCCTCTTTGTGGATTTTAATAGCATCCAGTCCGGAAACCACAGAGTTTTCCTATCTCACAAATCAATTTCATTCTATTATATTGGTGAATTCGTTTCTTTTTGTGAATTACTTGTTCCACTCTACCTGCGGGCCTTCTAATAAAAGGGCAAGTCATGTATTAAGAATATAGAATATGGTCAAGATAATAGTGTAGAAATACCTCCTACTTATCAGCTAACCTCTTCTTTTCACATTTCCCCATGCCTCAGTGCCCGTAAACTGTCATCATGGAATTAGCCCGGACGAGCCTACCCCACCTCTGTGATTTCAAGAAACAGTGTACTGGGGGCCCCGTAATGAATAGTTCTAATAAGATTCATCTGTTTTCCAGGAGGCTCAGTCAGAGACTATGAAACCCAAACCAAGTATGATTTTCCCTACAACAAAAACACAAAAGATGTGATTCAGACCAGCCAGTTCAAAATGTTCTCCTTTTGCAAAATAATCATCATTATGGAGCTTCAAAAATATCATACATCTAAAAATTGAAATAAGTGCCCCCCCCCAATGTTTGTATTTATCAAAGCAAAAGAGAGAGTGGGTGGGGCATTGAAAGCATGGAATATTACTTAGTTGTTTTTTTTCCAAAATGGAATGCAACTTCTTCACAAAGAAGACATTTTTGGTTTCAAGCAGGTTTCAGATTTTAGTTCTGCTATTGGTATAGCACAAGTACCCTATGCAAATTGCTTTCGTAAGGTTCATGGAAAGGTAGAATAAAAAAATGGAATTTTCCATGAACTTTTGGGAGCTTCATCTCCTATATATAACTAAAATAAGAACTTAGGTATTTAAAATAATAAATTATCCCAAACTAGATAACACGAGTAAACATTGAAACAAAATAACAAAAAATATATATACATACCTACTTCAACTCACATCACTAATGGGATTATTTTAATAGGTTATTATTCATCTTTATGTGGATTTGAATATCATTATGCATGTATTATATATAAGCATTATGCTGAAATCATTAACAGCATCTGAGTGTATGAAGATGTGAGGTAAAACTTCGTGCTATGGCAATATTTTTCCTATTAGTTATGAAAACACGAATAAAATAATGCATTCCCTAGGTAGCCCAGCTATTGGAAAGTTTACTTTAGACTATTTCACCTCTATGAAAAATCGACATTGCTGCCTGTTTCCCTAACTGATAGAAATTCAAAATGGAATTTTGCTCTTACAAAAAAATTTGAAAAGTTAAATTAACCTGCAGCGGTTGTTGTGTTGTGGACAATAGAGAAGCAGCACACTACTGGAGCGGCAGAAACGGCTTCTGCAAGGTCTTACTCTGGCTGTGAACTGTGTCTGTGGACACTACATGAGTGCTAGTTTAGAATATTTTTGTGCTATCTGGTTTGATTTGTTAGAATATTTGAGTGAGCCTGGGGACACTCATAAATAATACCCATATCAATTGCTTCTTTTAATTTAACTAACGACTTGTTTCCCCTCTTTATTGTATATCATTTTGAATTATGAAAACTTTCATAAAAACACCCAACCTACAGATACTAAAGGAAATTGGTATATAAATTCAAATAAGATGATTTATCTCTGAGGCAGAATAATTATAACTAGTATTCCAATACCAATGACTGTTTATAGAATGCTTTCATTTCTAGCTTGTCTTACTGTATGGGGATGAAATGATTCAATTGATTTCTTTGTTCTATGTGAGTTTTAAAATTAATATTATAAATTAGGTACCAGGAATACTATGTATTTTAACTATTTCACCAAAAGACACGGTAAATAGAGGAATAACCAATATAAAACCCAAGACTTTTGTATTAACTCCCTCTCTGCCAATCTGCACTTTGAATCCTAAAGTACAAACAAATCAGGATCATTAAGCAAACTGTCCTCTGGAAAAAATTCCCTCATTTAAGTGCTACTTAGTCTTACTTCTTACCACTTATTGGGGCTGGGAAGATCAACGGTTTGAGTTTTCACTTAAAATACTGGCAGAGAGTAAAGATTGGTATTATGTAGATTTTGAAGAAAGGTTTATTATCAAAGGACAATTTGGTTTATCGTCATGGTTATTTGTTTTTAAACACAGGCTAAGCTTTACGTAAGGTATAGTGTGTTGCACATTGGGCTGATAACCAAAAGGTCAGCAGTTCAATCCCACAAGCCTCTCCATGGGAGAAAGAGGCAGCTTTCTACTCCTATAAGGATTTGCAGTCTCAGGAAACCCACAGGGGTAGTTCTACCCTGTTCAATAGGGTTGTTATAATGAGTTGCAATCAACTTGATGACAGTGAGTCTGTTTTAAATCCTGCAATGTTAAAGTACCTTATTAAAATATTAAAGATGAATGAACTAAGTAATAAAATAAAAAATTCTATGTGATCTTAATTAAATGAACCATATATAACAGGCAAGTGTATGGAGACTGAAGTTTATTTTTAGTTGCCAAGGAGAAAGGGAGACCATTTTTAGGGGAGCTAAGAGTGGCAAATTTGGAAATGGATAGTTGTAATGATTGCAGAAGTTATAGACCTTATGTGATAAATATGTGGTTATGTATACACACATATGCCCACACATGTGAACCTAAAAAATCTGGTCTGTATTCAGGAAAAGAGGGAGTGGTTTTAAATAAAACGAAATAAATAAGTAATGGTATTATAGACATTAGTGAGCTGAAATAGATTGGAATTGACCATTTTGAGTCAGATAATTATATTATCTACTACTAAGACAAAAATGAAAAATTGAGGAGAAATTGTGTCAAGTTCCATCATTACAAAGAAAATATCAAGACTATCCTGAAGTTGCAGTCATACTAGCGATAGGATAATATACATAAATCAACAAGGAGACCAGTTAGACCTACTTATTATTCGAATTTATGCACCCAGAATTATGATGAAGAAATTGAAGACTTTGGCAAACTTCTATAGTCTGAAATAGATCAAACACACAATCAAAATGCATTAATACTCAGTAGCTAGAATATAAGACCTCAGTACTAAGAACAATTCTAGAGGTCACCTTATAAAATTTTGCAAGACAAATGAATTATTTATTACAAATACCTTTTAAAAACCTAAATGATTGCTATCCACATGGACCTTGCCTGTTGAAATATACAGGAATCAAATCACCTGCACTGTGGAATTTTCAATGGAGAAGTTCAATATTATTAGTCAGGAACTTGCTTTGGGACAAACTATCAATTGCTTATTTTCAAGGGCAAGGTGAAATTGAAGGAAAAATTTTAAGGTCCATAAGAGCCAAAATACAATCTTTAGTGTTCCATCTGAATTGATAGACCATTTTGAGAATAAGTTGGAGATAATAAACACAAATGAAGAAACTAACATTTATGGAAAAGAAAATGAGAACAAGTGGATATGAGAAGAGAGATTCTCATCATTTATAAATTGTCAAGGGCACATGGGGGAGGTATGGTGGGGTGGGAGGAAAAATGAGAAGCTGATACCAAGGGCTCAGGTAAAAAAATGTTTTGAAAAAGATGATGACAACATATGTACAGATGTGTTTGATCCAATGGGTATATGTATGGATTGGGATAAGAAGTGTAGGGGTTCCCAATAAAATAAAATTTAAAGAAAGAAGAAGAGACTATGAAATTTGCCCTTGGGTATAGACTACCTAAAGTGAAGGGAAGAAATGATGAAGCAAATGAGCCGAAAAGGAATTACAAGGGCAGCTTGAAGACAATGTAAAGCAGTATAATGAAGAAGGCAAAGACATGGAGTTCCAAAACCAAAAGGGAAGGACATACTCAGTGTTTATTAAGCTGAAAAATGTCAAGACTTGAACTGTGATGTTGAACGATTCGATGGGCCAAATAGAATAAGGGAATACCGAATGGCTTAAGATTAGGAAAGGCATGTGTCGGAATTGCATTCCTTCACTGTGTTGCTTCAATCTACCTACCGAGCAAACAATCCAAGAGACGTGATTGTATGGAGGAGAATGAAGCATCGGTTTTGGAGAAAGGCTTTGTGATAACCTGTGACATGCAGATGACACAACTTTGATTGCTAAGGGTAAAGACGACTCGAAGCACTTGCGGCTGAAAAATCAAGAATTTTCGCTTTCTCCATGGATATATAAACAATATGAACACAGCAAAAATCCTCTCAACTGGATAATCTCTTGATAAATAGAGAAAAGACTGACGTTGTCAAGAATTTTGTCTTGCTTGATCCACAATTAATGCTCATGAAAGCAGTAATCAAGAAATTCAAGTACACATTGCATTGCATAAATCTGCTGCACAAGAGTGCTTTAACATGTTCTGAAGCCCTATGAAAAATTGTAACGGCCTCGTTAAAATAGCATCCTTTCTCTTTAACATTTTGAAGAGCAAGGACATTATTTTGAGGACTAAACTGTGCTTGATCCCAGCCATGATGTTTTCAGTCATCTGATACGCATGTGAAAGTTGGACATTGAATAAGGAAGAATGGCAAGTGGATTGATGCATTTGAATTATGGTCCTGGGGGAAAATATCAAAATTACCACGGACTGTCAAAAAGCACAAACAAATCTGTCTTGAAATAAGTACAGCCAGAATTCTCCTTAGACATACACACACAAAAATATATATATACCCTCCTAAATGATATGGATTGATAGGGGGACTGCATCATATGGGCTTGAACATAACACCATTCAGGAGTATGATGCAGGCTTGGGTGGTGTCTCTTTAGGTTGGACAAAGGGTTCCATGAGCCAGAGCTGACTGGACAGCATCTAGTGGTAACAAATGATAAAATATTGAATGACATAATCATCAAAAGAAGGTGGAAGGAACACAGGGTCATTGTACCAAAAGTAGCTGGTTGATCATTCTCAAGATAGCCCCTCATCAAGATCTAATAATATTGAAGGAAAAGTCCAAGTTACATCGAAAGCATTAGTGGGATTCTAGAAAACTGTATCAAAAAGCAATAGCATGATAAAGAGGGACTATATTGAAATTTTCAAGGATTCATTTTATCTAGACCCATAATTAATCACATTGGGGAAACAGGGAGGAAATCAAGGGTTTTAAATTGGTAAAAGTTTGCTGTAAAAGTTCTCTATAAAGAAATAAAAAGTAAAATATGTCACATGGAAGATTATGGTGCACGTAACCAAAGACATAGTATTACCAATCACCTCCAGTGTATATGAAACTTATACAACAAATAAGAAAAACCAAAGCACAATTGATGCCTTTGGATTATGATTTTGGCAATGGGTATATCAAGGAGTGTCAGAGAAAAACATTAATTTTTAAAGAAGTGTAAACAAAATACTCCTTAGAAGAGAGGATGGAAAGACGGTGTATCACATCTTTGGGATATGTTATCAGGAAGGACCTGTTCCCAGAGAAAGACAGCATGCTTAGTAAAACAGAGAAAGCAAAAGCCAGGAAGACACTCAAGGAGAGGGACTGACGCAGTAGCTGCCCTAAAGGACTCAAACACAGGAGTAATTCTGAGGAGCGCCCTGGATCAAGCAATGTTACAATCTGCTGTACACAAGTGAATCAGTACCTCACTCAGCACCTAATAACAACTGTATTATTTATAGTTATGAAGACCATTAAGACTCCAGTTCATACATGCAAGGGTTTATTTCAAGTTAAGCACATCCAAACTTATTTGGGAATCAATGGAGGGTTGTAAAGAAGTTCCCGCAGCAATACACGTGTTTTAATCTCAAAAATACTAAAAATATTTTTTAAATGCTGATAAAAATGTGACTTCTTAAGGGATCTCCGGTGCCAGAGAGGCTGAGAGATGAGCCTTAAGGAGTATGGTGGTCGCTTTTTTGGATACAAAAGAGACGCTGTGGGCATTTTCTGAAAGGACACTTGAAAATGATGGAGACTTATTATGAAGAAGTTTTAAGAAAACTGAAAACTATATTGGTGATAAGTGGGTAAAAAAGCACAGAGAAATATTTTTCTCCTCATGGTAGTGCATCTGATCATTCTTGGAGGATAGCAAGGGCTATACTGCAAGCTTGTGTGTGTGTGTGTGTGTGTGTGTGTGTAAACTTTACCCCATCAACCCTACAACCCCCAGATTTTATGTGGGCTCCCACAAGTCAAAGCACATTTCAAAACAGGGTGAGCTGAGTCTCTGGAGTGTACAGCAAGTGCCATTCATTCCCAAGGGTAGGTTAAAAGATTATTATACAATATAAAATATATAGTAAGGTTTCTATATCTACTTTTATATCTACATATGCATGTTACAATTTAAGAATTCCAATTTCAGAATACACTGTGCATGCCCTAGTCAAATATATCCAGTCTAATGACCTCGGGCTTTTTTCCCCAGCTCCTCTTTTGAGCGCTAGATGTGAATAACAATCCTTGATGATGACAATGAATGTTGGATTTCATCGTGTGTAAAATGATGGACTGAAATCAAAGGTGGGATTTAAGACTGAGAAAACAAAGTCTCAAATTTTGGTAATGAGCGTGAGAAGAAGGAGGAGGAAGCTGAGGTGAGAAAAAGTCATGTAAAGAAGATGCAAAATCTGAGAATAAGCACAATGTGCAAAGACCAGGTAGATGGGTTGGGGTGTTTTCCACAGCAGATTGGGTCATTATGGCCTCACCTATTAAGAAACTGAGAGGAATGAAAAACAACAATAACAACAACAAAAAACTGGGAACGATTTTATATGTTGCTTAACTTACATAAATATTTAAAATATATATTTTTAAATGTATTCCAAGGACCCTGGGGGCACTGCCTGGTGAGTGATGAACCACTAGCTGCAATCTCACTAGCCACTCCATGGGAGTGGGGGAAGCTGTCTCAAATTTAATGAGAAAAAAAATATTTTATTGAGGAAAAAGTAAAAGCAGCTTTCTTACAGAACTTAACTTATATGTGTGGTATTGTCACTAACATGGATTTTAAAGTAAGTAAATCTTGATAGTTTTAAAATTAACCCATCTGTAGACAACTGGACATCCAGGGGGCTAGTGGGGAGGAGATGAGTCACTCAGGGTGCAGTGTAGCATTAATGAAACACACAACTTTCCTCTAGTTCTTAAACACTTCCTCTCCCCCCACCCACTATTATGATCCCAATTCTAAGTTACAAACCTGGTTAGACCAGAGGATACACAGTGGTATAGATAGGAGCTGGAAGCACAGGAATTCAGTACAGATCAACCGCTCTGGACCAGTGGTGAGAGTGGTGATAGCAGGAGGAAGGAGGGAAGATGGGGCAGAAAGGGGGTGCCTATTACAAGGATCTACATGTGACTTCCTCCCTGGGGGATGGGCAACAGAAAAGTTGGTGAAGGGAGACGTCAGGCAGTGTACGATATGACAAAATAATAATTTATAAATTATCAAGGGTTCATGAGGGAGGGGGAGGAGGAGTGGGGAGAGGAAAAATGAGGAGCTGATTCCAGGAACCCAAGTAGAAAGCGAGGGTTTGGAGAACGATGAGGGCAACGAATGTATAAGTGTACTTTACACAATTGATGTCTGTGTGGATTGTGATAAGAGTTGTTTGAGTCCCAATGAAATGATTTAAAAAATTAAAACTACATTTAAACCCAAGGTTCATACAAGTCTCTGGATTCAATGTGGGTGTACATGTATAAATGCACAAAAAAGCGATTTTTTAAAATGAAACATAAACTCTAAATAAAATTAAAATTTCCCACTGCATTAGTTTGATTCTTCCCTTCATATCTTGCATCAGTATTTTATTTTATAAATGTAAACTTCCTCTAGTACATCTCGAGAACCAGCACTCTGTTAAAAGTTTGTATTTCTACACATTATTATTTTCCAAAAGGCTTTTACTAAGTATAAATAAAATAATTTCATTTGATTTACTAATGATGATAAATATTCCCAATACTTAAAAGATCAAATAATTCAACTGAGAACAGGATCCATCCAAAACTCAATGGCACAGTAAAGAGAGACTGTGGCCCAATTAGCCAAATTTACTAATTATGGGGCTGGGGAGACAGGGAGAGAACTTGGGGAACTTATATAGATACCTTATTCTTCCATCTTAAATCAACCTCACAATTTGTAATCTGATCTTAAATATCATTTTCTAAAGCTTCTAAATAAGCTAGCACCTTCTAAATAAACTAGCATGTCAATAAACTAGCATCATACAAATCATTTTCTGCATTTCTAGATATCAGAAATAAAAACACTGCCAAAAAGGATCTAAAAGCAAATTTAGGAATGAAATCCCACTGTCTAAATCAGAAGCAAAAGTTAATGTTTCTGAGATTATATAATACTGTTAGGTAGTAAAGATATTATCAGTGAAAAAAGTCTTAAGTGTGTGCGCATACACACACAAAGCTGGCTCACAATGAGTTGATAAGTAAGACCTATTCAAATAAACACATTGAACACAGAGCATATCATCTACTTCAGTTCTCACATGCTCTAAGCCACAAGGACCACTACAACTTTGCCCTATTCTCTCTGTGCATCATTTACTATACAGTCCTCAGGTGTGCACACTACATCCACCTGACTGTTGTCCACCTGACAAATTCAATTGTTTATGATGCAGTTTAAGTGGTGCTTCTTAAGTTTCCTATGCTTTATAGCACACCAAGTCACTTTACTGATGCCAAGACATCGCTCCAAGAAGATATGGCTCTGCCCTCACAGTGGGTGGCATAGAGCAAGAGCCCATGGCAATGAAGAAAGAGGTGCAACCCCCACTGAAGTTGGGGCCCTAGACAAAGCTCCAAAAATTGATGGAAAGTCACGTGCAATGTTCAACAAGTGGATGCAAGTTTGGAAGCAGCCAGTCACCAATGCCAAGGAATTTGCAAGCTAGCTAGCTGGACAACAGATGGAACAAGTTCCATATTCATACCCATCCCAGAGAAAAGAGATCTGAGAGAATTTGGCAATTATCAAACAATAGATTTATTATCACATACAAATAAATGGCAAACTAAAATTTTGCTGAAGATCATTTTTAAATGTTGGCAATAGGGGATCTTATTGATGTTAAAGGGCTCTTGGCTGAAGGCAGAGAATAACAGATGGCAAGGCATTTTATTGTGGATCATAAAAAGTTATTGATAAAATTGTGAAGAATAAGAATTCTGGAACACTTCTGAGTGTCTAGGGAACACCAGTACATAGACCAGGAGGCAGTCATTTGAATGTAGCAAGAGGAAACAGTATAGCTTGGAATCAAAGGGTGTGTGCATCAGGTATCACTTCACCAGATTCCGTCGATCTGTGTTCGGGGAAATGCAGCTATATGAACAAAAATGCAATATCAGAGTTACAGCAAGAAAACTTACTAGCAACCTCCATATGCGTATGACACAGCCTGCTTGTTGAAACAAAGAGGACTTAATGCACTGATGGATGGAGATCAATGACTATAGCTATCAGCATGGATTTCACCTCAACAGCAACGACAAAACGTCCTCACAGCTGGAGACAGAAGAGGCTGCTTGTTCCTGTAAAGATTGAGAGTGCCCAGAGCAGTCATATATATTTTTTAATAAATAGTTCAGGGTCTGTTTGTTTTCCTTCTCAGGTGCTTTCCAGTCAAGTCTGATGGGGTGCCATGCTACCTTCTGGGGGTTCTTAGAGTTTGGAATCCACTGGAAGGCACTGGGTTTGGGTTGTGTGGTGATGCAGCAACAGACCAAAGACTGAAGTTGTCAATATCAGATTTCATTTACTTGAATTCATAATCAACACTCATGAAAAAGCAGCCGATAAGAAAATATGTGACCCATTGCACTGGACAATCTGTTATAAAACACCTCGTCAACATGTTACAAGCAAGGTGTCACTTTAAGGATTTAGGTGCCGCTGACATAAGCCATATGCATGCCAAAATGATACATTGAAAAAGGAAGACTAAAGACTAATTAATGCCTTTAAACTATGGTGTTAGGGAAGAATATGAAATATAACATGAACTGTCAGAAGGGTGAAAAAGTCCTGACAGAAGTGGAACCAAAATGCTCTTTAGAATGCAGGATGATGAAACTAGATGTTGTGTATTTGGGTCATGGTATCAGGAATGTTCCTCCTATAGTGAAGGACAACATGCTTGGTAAGATAATGGTACATTAAAAAAAAAAGGAATACCATCAAAATAAATGGACACAGTGGCTGAAACAATGAAATTAAACAGTAATGATGGTGAAGATGGCATCTACCCATGCCACTGAGTCAATAACAAATCATAGTAGCAGTGTACACTGGGTCTCAACCTTCCTAATGCCATGACCCTTTAATACAGTTCCTCATGTTGTGGTGATCCCCCTCCATAAAATTATTTTTGTTGCTACTTCATAACTGTAAATTTGCAACTGTTATGGATCAGGCGACCCCTGTGAAAGGGTTGTTCAAACCCCAAAGGTTGAGAATCGCTGGTATAGGGTGTATGCATAGGTTTTGTTTGTTTGTTTGTTTAACCAGGAAGAGTTTAATTTTGAGATGAGAGAAACAGCCTCTGTAGCACAATATGTAAAGCTTCATAATATATGTTCAGGTATGTCTAATGGTTGTAATAAAATTGTTTTTTAAATCATTTTATTGGGGGCTCAGACAGCTCTTATCCCAATCCATACATCCATACATTGTGTCAAGCACATTTGTATATTTTTTGCCATCATCATTTTCAAAATATTTTCTTTCTACTTGAGCCTATGGTATCAGCTCCTTATTTTTCCCCTCTATTGCCACCCCTCGAGCCCTTGATAATTCATAAATTATTTTTTTCATGTCTACACTGACCAATGTCATTCTTCACCCACTTTTCTGTTGTCCATCTCCCCAGGGAGGGGTTATTGTAGATCATTGTGATCAGTTCCTCCTTCCTCCCCCACCTTCCCAACTCTCCTTATATTGCTATTGTTATTCTTAAATCTAGATGTTCTGTATACATTAGTATACTTGTACATAAAATTTAGATATTCCTACCAAAGTTCATTTTTAGGTCCTCTTGAGGACAATTTAACTTTTATTTAAGGATTAAGTATGGCAGAGGAAGTTATTCTATAAGAAATAGTTACATTGCATCTATAATGTTCTAAAGTGTTCACCTTTAGACCTAAATA
The DNA here is from genome assembly GCF_050624435.1 of Tenrec ecaudatus. Lineage (NCBI taxonomy): Eukaryota > Metazoa > Chordata > Mammalia > Afrosoricida > Tenrecidae > Tenrec > Tenrec ecaudatus. Next base: position 108,652,630 of record NC_134542.1, on the reverse strand, counting down.
TCAGCTGTTCAAACCCACCAGCCCCTCAGCTGGAAAAGGAGATGTCAGACAGGGCAAGATATGACAAAATAATAATTTATAAATTATCAAGGGTTCATGAGGGCGGGGGAGGGAGAAGCGGGGCGGGGGTAGAGGGAAAAATGAGGACCTGATGCCAGGGGTTTAGGTGAAGAGCAAATGTTTTGAGAATGATGAGGGCAATGAATATACAGATGTGCTTCACACAATTGATGTATGGATTGTGATAAGAGTTGTATGAGCCCCTAATAAAATGATGAAAAAATAAAGAAATGAATATCTTGTATAAAGGCAATGTCCTTTAGTGGTAAAGAAAGACAGCATAGGGGTTAATGTACATCACCACCACCACCACCCATCCACTGCCATGAAGTTAATGCCAACCACTAGGGACCCTACAGGGCAGTGTAGAACTGCCCCTTTGGGATTCTGAAACTGTTGATCTTTACAGGAGCAGAAAATCTCCTATATCTCTCAAAGACAAATGGTTAAACGAGAACGGCTGACTTTGTAGTTAGAAGGCCAATTAAGGACTCACTATACCATCCCATCTGCAGTTCCTTTTGTCCAAGATACTAAACCGAAAGGTAACACACTACCACCCCACCCATGTTGATGCCTATGGATGTTAGAGCGCAGAGAAGAATTGCAACCTTGGGTTTCCTAGCCTGTATGTCTTCATGGGAGCAAAGTCTAAACGCTCAGCTATAGCACAATCAGGGGAAGAGAGCGAGAGGACCAGACAAATGACTTTGAAATGGGATTGATTTTTCTTTTTTCTTCAAAGAAAAAGAGGTGTAGTTACATTAATTGGCTGGTGTCTATTTTATGGCCTTTATAAATAGACTGTAATTCATTTTGATTCTATAATTACTAGTTATACAAACAGCACATGACAAGTCTGACAAGCAGGCTTTTTCAACATGGAATAGATATTACAGTGGCAAATATGTTAGCAAGATTAATAAATCAAGGTTATAACATTTGATAAATTATTTTTTTCTTAATAGGAGGAATTATTTAAGTTTATATGTTAATTCATGGATATCTGTATTGTGTTTATAACTGAATATCAAATACAACACTAAATATGATTGATTTATACCAACATTTTCAACACATTCTTAGGAACCTGAATGCATAATTTCTTAAAGATACAATCTAGCTGGAATAGAAAGCAATGTTCCCAAATATCAGAATAGGAAACTGTAAGATAGGAGGTTGATAAAAGACATAACGGCCTGCTACTGCCTCTAGAACAACATTACCTGAATTCCTTATTGACTAATATATAATCTATCTGAATGACACAAAACACTAAGAAGCCATGGGAGAAGAATTCATAAATGTAGCTGTGTCCTGTATGCAAAGTTCACAAGATTATTACAGTCTTGCAGCTAATATCAATTGTCCATGCTAGCCAATGTCCTGGAAATGACCCCTGTTGAAGCCAGCGGTAAATTACTATCTTTCTTTCGTTTCACACTTTAGCCTGGGGTTAGGAAGATTTTCACTGTTCAATATTTCTATTACATTAAAAACACAATTATCACACAGGGATCAACTTCATGCTGCTAAAATAGACATGCCTCTGGAAGCAATTTCTGGCTCTGCTGGGCAAGGCAATCTATTGTAACCTGTACAATGAGAGTGGAAAGTTGATTTCTTGGGTCTAAATCCCAGCCCTGTATTTATTTGTGAAGGTACCTTGGCAAATTACTTCATATCTTTGAGTCTCCACTGGGGGATAACAGTTGCGATCTTCCAGGGCAGTGATAAAGATTCGTGAGGGAGCATAGGGAAGCAATCAATTAGAGTGCTCATACGTAGCAGGCTCAACAAGTGGGAATCATCATCATCACCTGTAGTCTTTTACTCTTCCCTCCTTAATGTCTAATGTAATCTTCATATGAAAAATATCCAAGAGCTAAATAATTTCCTTTTTCAGTACCATCGGATATTGTCTCAAGAAGCAGTGGGGAAAAAAATAAATGAACAATGCTAACAAATGCAATGATTTTTTTCTTGAAAATCACCCATTGGAGCCACCAGAGCTGGTGGTCAGAAAGCAAGGTTGCAATAGGCTCCCTGTGACGGACTTTACCGGCCCTGTAGACGTCCCACGCTGCAGGCTGCATCACACCCTGTCCCTCTGGCTCCTTGAGGAATAACACTGGACTCGTTCCTCGTCTGAGCACACTTCTAGCCATCGGGAAATATTTACAAGAATTCTCTTGAGAGTTCTGTAAACTCTCAAGAAAAACAAATAACCCAAAAGGAATCATCTTTATCTCTTTACTTTGCCTCATTTCCCACTTATATATGCCTCCCTCATAAAAACTTTGCAAATGCATTTGTATTTCATTTTGTAACAACTTTGGAATTCTACTGGGGAGGAAAACGCATATACCACTCTGTAGTCTCTGTGCCCTTTGAGAATGTATAAAAGATGATGAAAGCCTGTATTGGTATTAATGTGTGTTTTCCGTAAGGTATACAATGATATTTAATCACATCTTATTTTTTATGCTAATATTTATGGGTTTGGGGTTTTGTGGCTACCTAACACTGGACAATAATACTTTTAAGAAAAGATTCTAAGTTCAAATATTGATGTCCCTAGTAGCAATAACAATATTTGTGCCTATCTTTTTTCACTCAAATGTTCACAGTGTAATAATAAGGTAATATGAGTACATATAAAGCAAATTCACATTTAGAGTAATGCCCGCATTTGTAATAAGTCTCTATTTAGAATGAATTTCTAAAATATTTTAATTGTTATTGACTAATTCAGGATCACTCTTTTTCTTTTAACAAGTTAGTTCATGATCATCTAGAGATGGGAGTTTTATATAATACTTTGGCAATGTATGATGAATATTATGTTTTCACAATATAGCTAGTTGCTCAGGAAAGCATTTAGGTCATAATAAATTTAGAAGGAAAAATATGACTCATTTCTATAAGTCTTGTATCACAAGTCAGATCGAAAGTAAAGTTAGTTCAAATAATCATATACTAGATGAATTATGGGTAAATAAATGTGTTGAATTTGAAAACAAATTAGTTGAATCATAAATCTTCAGGTCTGTGTTAGACAGGAGTGTTTCTAGAGATATAAAACTATAAATATGGGTTTCTTAAATTGGCTCTCCAGGCTGATTAGTCTTAATAGCACTAATAATGCTACTTCAACTCTCCACTCCTGGTACCATATATGTTAGACAGGGTTCTCTAGAGAGATAAAATCAGTCTGCTGATAATTATATATATATATATATATATATATATATATATATATATATATATATATTTATGAAGACAGATATACATATAACACAAGAAATGAACTGTTAAATTATAAACAGATAGATATATAATACAAGAAATGAACAGTTAAATTATAAAGTAGTACAATTGGCTCAGTGCAACTCACTCCCGTGAGAGAGTTGTGAGACACTGGCAGTCCTTCAAGTCTTGAAGGGCACCAGGTAGTCCTCCTCTGTAGAGAGAGCTAGGCTATCCCAGCACAGGCAGCAAACAGCAAAGCAGGTCACCAAGCGTCAGCCAGGTCACCAACCATCAGTCCCCAGCTCCAGAGATGTACATTCCAATCATGTGGCCTTAAAGGGACCTCAACTTACAGTGACACAGTCCACTGGCTAGGCATCCCACAGGTAGTGTAGCCTGTAAATTGAGGCAGAGAATAAGCAAGGCAGCCGCACACTGGTCCGATGATCAAAGAGGGAGAGTCAAGAAAGGCGAGGCTCACTGAGCCATTTATCTCTCTGTCCTTCAATTAGTCCCACTTGTGTTCATCGACCAGGCTGGCACAATAAACTATCTCAATGATTCTTCCCTCTGTCTCGCAGGTTAAATTTAACATGAAGGTTCTGAAAGTGTCAAAACTTTTTTTCCACAAAATATTGTTTGTACATATGGCTACTAGTTTTTTCAATGAGTTTTTAACTCTTTGCAGCGAAATTTGCCTAGGTTTTGCACATGATCTAAATTAGTACTTCTCTTTAGATGTGGTAGATGTTAATTTTCCTGTTCATGAGAAATGTTTGACCCATAAAAGGAAACTAGTCTGCAACATGTTTCTCTTGATTCTGGTTTAATCCATTTTTCATGTGTGCAACCAGCTTTCTGAGCTGTTCAAAGAAGTTCCTTCATTTGTAAATTAAAGATAGTTTCAGATTTGAATCCTGGACTCCTAACTAATGCATACGGCAATCGTCTAATGCTACGGATGAGGCGATTATTCCTTTGCGTACAAGGAGCCATGGGGAAAGAATAAGCATTTCTTGATTTTGTTCACTTCTTCAATGCAGCGAAATATTGGACACGGCTCTTCTAACCAGTCTATGTAGCTACCAGAAAAGGACAGGTTCTAAAAACAAAACAAAAACAATCAAACTCACTACCACTGAATCTCCGATTCCTAGCAACCTTATAGGACAGGGTAGAATTGCCCTTGCGGGTTTCTGAGACTGTAACCCTTTATGGGAGTAGAACACCTTAATGAATAGCCCATTATGGATTCAGGGCTCCTAAATGACTGTTGTTGTTGTTGTTGTTAGGTGCCATGGAGTCGGTTCTGATCCATAATGACAGCATACACAACAGAATGAAGCACTATGTGGTCCTGCGAAATGCCATCCTCACCAATGTTCTTATTCTGAATCCCATTGTGGAAACCATTGTGTTCAAACCACCTCATACGGGAGTTCCCTTTTTGGTGCCCCTCCACTTTACCTTCTACAGGGCCTGTTCTTTCCAAAGAACATGTTCACATTCATGTCCAAAGAACGTAAGATGAAGTCTTGCCATCCTGCCTCTTAGGAGCACTCTGGTCATACGTCTTCCAAGACAGATTGGCTTGTCTTTTCAGCAGTCTATTATCCTTTCAATAGTCTTTGCCAGCACCACGGTTCCCATGCAACGATTCTTCTTTGGTATTACTTATTCAGTGCCCAACTTTCACAGACAGATGAGGCCATGGAGACTATCATGTCTTGGGTCAGGCACATCTGAGTCCTCAAAGTATCATTCTTGCAGTCCAACACTCTAAAGAGGCCTCGCGCGGCAGATTTACCTTTATGCAGCTATTTTTTTCCCTATGGTTCGCTGATTCCATTAGCACTGATTGTGCATCCAAGACAACTTCTGGGCTTCAGAATTGGAGGAAGGCTTATAAACTTGTAATATTCAGATCACACAACCTTGCTTGTTGAAAGTAAGGAGGACTTGAAGCACTTGCTGATGAAGGTCAAGGACTGCAGCCTTCAGTATAGATTACAGCTTCTCCAACTTCTAACAGTTTTCACTGTATTTGCTAAACTCCAGGAAACCTTTGAGTCGGTAGAAGTTGAGGAAGAAAATTTAAATTCTTACAACAATTATCACTGAATGAAGAGTGTACATTTTATAGTTCATTGATGTTTACTTTGCTCATTAATAGATATAATTGAAAATTATAGTATGTCTATCTAATGTACAGTTACTGTGTTTTGCACATATCAAAAAGCACAGAGTATGAATTAAACCAATTGTCTGATGACAGGATCATTTCACCCACAGATCATGTCTGTTTCTCAATGTGGCTTTGAAAAAATAAGGGATAGTCTGGCAGGTTGGAAGCATAAAGTTGATAATTATATGGAAAATTTCAGGTTCACATGGCAGAATTAATGTCTTAAAATATATTCAAAAGACTGGAACCGGAAAAACACGATGGGTAATTGTGTAAAGGAGTCCTCTCCATCATAGAGATTCTTGATATAGATTAAAAAGATGCCACATGACTGTAGTTCAACTGGGCCTTTAATACCATAGTGTGGCCTAGCCCTGAACCTTCCCCTACCCTCAAATTGTTTACTTCTCCAAGGGAATGTTTCTCGAGAGAACACAGAGAAACAGAATTAGCTTCAAGTGGATGGCTTATCTTATTTTTGTCAAGTCTGGTTTCTAGCAAGCCAGATAGCTCATCTTATCCAAAGTGAACTAGTATCTAAAATGTGAGCTTAGAATTAAGTTTGATAGTACAGTTGATCCTTTTTCAAATGTTTCAGAGACATTCACATACCAGTAAGCAGTATCAAGTTTAAGGCATTAAACACTTTAAACAAAGAAACCAAATAAAACAAAAATGTTGTATCTGTGTTACTTCTGTCTCATGGGAACACCCTACTTGTGTTGGAGAACAAATGCTGCCCATTAGACTTTCAATGGCTGGAGTTTAGGAAGCAGATCAACAAGCTCTTTTCTCAAAGCCCCCTAAATGGACCTGAACTTCTAACCTTTAGGTAATGACTGGTAAGCTTAACCATTTATATCATCCAACACCTCTAAAACTAGATGGCTACAATGTAGTTAAAATTACACAAATCTTCACTTAACTGTACTCTACTCTTCATCCCAGGTTTGCAGTGGGGAGGGACCACCACCAACAATAACATACATGTGCACATAACACAAAATTCAACTAAAGATATGATTACAGCTGTTAAGGCCTACATAACTAAGTTTAATTAGAAATCCTACAAGAGGAGGATCTAAGATTTAATATACATAGAAAGTGCTCTATGGATCTATGTGAACAATATTTTTAAAGACATATTGTTGATTATGAGCTATCGCATGTGCACACAGCAGGTCCAGGTAAGAGCTCTTTACCTACATCCTTCATAAGAGACGAGGGTCGGAATCATGTTCATGACTCGAGTATGCACTCACTCAATCATCCCTAAGCCCTTTGTGTCTGTTTGATATTTTAAGGGGGAAAGACTGGCTTAATTTCCTTCAAACCTTTACACTTTTGGAAGGTTTTAATTTAAAAATGTTAGGGTTCCCCCCCACTAATTAAGGGAAAAATAAAAATAAAAATGGCCAAATGTCAGCTATACTCTGACTCCTTTAATTTCTTCTCTAGGACAAAAAGGATGCACTTACACTGCTTGTATGCACAAAAGTTCATTGTTTTTACTTCACAAATATTGCCTGATTATGCACAAACTGACCACCACATTCGTGTCTGGGATGAGTCAAATACCTACCTTCAAAGTAGGTCAAGTTCAAACACAAATGAGCAGAGGATTGTTAGGACAACATGCACATTACAGAGAGGGATGACTCACCCAAAAATTTTGCAAAGTGTTGACTATGGAAAATGAGTGCTTGTTTTACCTACCCGTTGCCCAAGTGATCTTTCCAAAGTATTAATATTAATTCCTTTTATGGATGTAAGAATAGAAGCATGTCACCATATCCTTAGATTTCATTATCTCTAGGAATGTAAAGAGTTGAAACGTTGGTCAGTGCTCGTGATGTGAGACTTTTAAAAAGTAATCCATGCAATAGGTATGCCCAGCTCCATCATAAAATATATTAATAGTTACTACGTTCTTGAGCTACATCGTTTTAATGACTATATCCCCCTTGGTTTAATTTTAACATTAAAAAAATCCAACAAAACTTGACATTTTAAGTCAGCAAGGGAGACTCATTGTAGCGCAGAAAACATCCATCTGTCCTAAGTGCCGTGATTATTGAACACATGTCTGCCAACGAAGTCACTGGGGACTGCAGTGGTGCATCACCTTCTAAGACACGCGGGAAAGAGTTACTGAACTGCTGGACTGAATCTTGTAGTAGATTTGTCCATAATGGTAATCCAAGTGTCAATCATCTGAGAAAATTAGCAAAGCTCCAAAATACATACCAGTGACAGTGTTAGTCACGGGAAAGAAGTGGCTGATTTGGTCATCGTTTTGGATTAAGACTATTTAGCTACACTTGAGCAAAAGCACATTCTTTATTTTTATGCGATTAATTTAAACTCATGACATTTTTCTAAGGAAGGAACTTGGTGAATTATGTAAACCAAATCCTCATTTTATAGGTAAGGAAATTGACTTACGGAATGCTAGCAAACTTATTAGATATGGTCTCCAGACTCACTTTGCCTTGTATTTTGATAGTTTTAGCAAATAGATTTTCAAAATACTTCTCATTAAAATGCAACTGTCTTCTGTTAAGGGAAACATTACTCCTTGTGAGATGTAAAAACTACATGTTCTTTCACACTTCTGAAATATGAAACATGCTGTGCTTTCTTTCTGGAGTTTCAAGGACCAATATATGCAAATAAACACATCAAATATACATGTGCCATTAAATATGCAGATATATTTTATGAAAGTGCATGCATAGTCCTATGGATTCAAGTTTACGTCCAAAAAACATGGGCTGTAAACCCTAATCTTCACACAGGTGCAAGTGGGTCCTAGGTGGGCCAAGGATGAAATATTTGGCTGCCAACCAAATGATTGGTGTTTCAAAACCACCCAGAGGTCGCATGGAAGAAAGACTTGGTCATTTAATTCTGTAAAGATCAGCCAAGAAAATTCTATGAGGCAGTTCTACTCTGTCCCACGAGGCCACTGAATTGGAAGATCACTCACGAACACCTCCCAATACCACCAAGCTTGCGGATGTAATCCCTAGTAGGGTGAGGTTTTCCTTGATGCGTCAGAGTCCAAAACACTGCAGGGTGGATTTTAAGGCCCTTCCTTTGAAGATATAAAAAGAGTGCATGGGGAATAGGAGCAACAGCCCATAGGGAGGGATCACGTGAAGGCTCCCTAGAAGTCAAGGAGCAGAAAGTTAAAGAACAAGCTTTCTCACCCACACCTGGCAGCGAAAGAGCCTTTTCATAAGGTTGCTGCCTAGAATGTGGACTTCTAGCCCCCCAAGCTAAGAAAGCATTGTATTGTGGTTTGAGGTCACCCATTGGTGGATATTTCTGTTAAAGAATTATCAAAACACGTCCTGTCTCTGGCAGAAGCCTCCCAAACTCTGCTTATTTCCATAGCTAAGGTCAGGTAAGAAGATAATTCTAAGTACATTCCTGTAGGGAGTTCCAGGTCATACATACAAACAAAATGTGTGTGCGTATTTCAATAGGATCCTCACGCTGCTCTCGGTTTCTTTAGGGAAGTCCAAGGAGGTCAGCAAAGTCTATTTTCATGATGTTTATTACATTTTCATCCTCTTTGAAACGTGTTCCTCTCCGTTTACTGCTCGTGGAGAATTACGGTTTACAGCGATAGAAATATCACCTTGATTAAGGGTAGCATTTCATAGCTGTTTAAATATTATCAAGACGTGCACCTGTAAATGTGACTTGGCTATAGCTGGGTGATAGAGATATTTACAAGAATACCAAACACAAAGAATTGCTGTTGAGGCTGTTGTACAACCAATATCTCATGTGGTGACTAACTTTATCATGTGAAAATCTGCACAGATCTGATTTGTTGACCCAGGTCAAAGTAGTATATCCTTGTATAAACAGCTTTCTTTATGCACTTGACCATGTTGCGGTGGTTAGGTGCCATCCAGTCCGCTCCAGGTCACAGTGATCCTACGATGATCACAGGGGGCACTGCCTAGTCTTGCACCAATGTTTGGCCGCGGCTTTGCTGGAGCTCATTGGCCCACTCTCACGACTGTGTAACCCCATGTCATGGATGGCTGTCCCCTTCTCCAATGACCCCCTACTGTACCTAGTGTGAAGTCCTTTTCTCAGGAGTAGTTTCTCCTGGTAACATGCCCAAAGTACTTGAGAAAAAAATCCCACCAGGAGTAGCATAAATTCTTAGCTCAGATGTCTGAGCCATGGAAGCATTTCAGGATAGTAATGAGTTGACTGTAAGTACATCAAAGTTTATCAGGATGTACATCACTTCTGAGTTTATAGTTAGTGCTTTGTAACAACCATTGCTTACATAATAATTTGTGTTTTGTTCTTATGAAATACACTTACACAAGCATTACCTGGCTTTGCTGGGAAATATTTTATGTATGAATCTGAATATACTTTTAGGTCTGATGCAAAATGTAAGATAGAAGGCTTACATGGATTAAGGAGTGAGACTCAAATGCTCAGAGGTCTGATGTCACCCCTTCGCTTCTCGTGTTAATAAGAGAATACTCCCTGCATGCATTAGAGTGCTTCAAGGGTGCATGGTAATGAGAATTGCACTTTGTCATCTCTTAAAAGTCCTCTTTTCTCAGGCTAAATTACTCTTAAACCCTTAATTCTTAGAAACCAGGTATGCTTTCTAAAAAAGAAACAGGTTTATTTAAGGAGTTGATGACCCGATAAATTCAAGAAATGTAAAGTACTACCCAAATACCTGCATCTTCGTTTTAAAATTAAAATGCACCCAAAGGGAAAATTGAGGCCTTTTTTTGTTCCTTTTAGATTTAAAGAAATTACATGAAAGTAAGTGGTCTGTCTACCTTAAGTAATGTGTTCCCAAACTAGTGTACTCTCTTCCTCTGTGAAGCCAGTTACCTTTCTGGGGGCAAAACGGTTACATCACTTTGCTGTGAGAATACCTGTTAGCTTCTCCTTGCTCACAAAGAAAAAAAGTGCTTTCCTTGCTCACAAGTAGATTAGGAAGTGATAAGAATTACATCTTTTGATGTGTTTTGTTGGGCTTACTTCATCACTGTTTATCATTTACGCTGAACTGTTGACATACTAATTTTCTGAAAACTACTTTTCAAAAACAATTCATTTTGAAATCATGATCTCTCAGCATACAATGCTGCCCCTCCCTTTAGGGCTTAAAAACTCCACCCCAAACAGACAGACCACATTAATAAATCTTTAAATTCAAATTCAAATCCCTACTCCTTTATGAAAGAATGCAGTCATGCAAATGAAGCCATAATCTCCCTCCAATGAATGAGAATGTGTCATTTAATATAAAAAGAATTAAAAAGGGCTATTTTTAAGATAGAAAATTTAGTCATTTTTAGAATCAAGACAAACCTTCTGATGAATGCTTATTTAAGTGTTGTACAAGCTCAAAAATACTTGATTATTTAATTTTTAGGAATGATTTTTTCTATTTTCATTGATTTTATAGTTAGTGTTGAGAATGGACAGAGCACAATATGCACTCATTCACATTCCAACATGTACACTTCAGTGACAGTGGTTCTCTTCTTCAAGTTGGGAGTCTGTCCTTGTTGTTGGAGTTGTCCCTTACTCATGAGCCTAAACTCAAGGCCCCTCAATATTCTCTACATTTTCCTTTGTCGGTCTAGATGATTAGAGACTAGTAGTTATGGATTGGATGGCTACAGTCAATGAAACAGGAAATATAAGAGAAGCAATAAATATCAGACCAAATAACTGGGAGTCCATGAAACCATGACCCTAAAACTCCAAACCAAGGAGTAAACTTCCATGAGGCATTTCATTGCAATCTCCTTTGCTACTCTCCATTTTTCTCCACATACCCACCGAACACATTAAAACCCTTGTCCATTAATACCAGGGGATGCAAAACCAAATAGGCATTGTGAAAAACAGTATCTCAATTCCTTAGAAAAACAGAGCATAGCATTTTCATCTGACCCAACAGTCCCACTGTAAGCAGATTCTGAAAGAAGAACATTTTCACCGGTTTCGCTGTAGCACCCTTTTAGAATAGCCCAACGTGAGAAACAACTTAAGCGCCCATCAACAGATGATGGACAAAGGTAAAGGCACACGTGCATATCATGGAAGAGCACTCAACCGGAAGTAAGAGTGAATCCTCACCACGATACCCACTCCTCTCTGTACTGAACAGGGCTCATTCTTCTTCCAAGCTTGCACGCAGTACGCTGTAATGGGACGCTTCATGGAATTGTCTATTTCTTCTCACCTTCTTCCTAAATATCATTAGATTGGAGCCTCGTCTCTTGGTCAAATGTGTCTTCTAAGTTACATTTATAATGTTCTGCAGTGTTCCTGTTGTAGGTAGGCATCACTTTCACCTGATACATAGCAAATTATAGGAGCCCAAGTTTAAAAACACCTGCTATAAAATCATAGAAACCTTTATTAAATCAAATGCGATCCTATTCCTCTACCTATCATTGACCCATGTCTCTGCGTTTCTGAAAGTATGTTCATCTCTCTAACGTTTCCTAAAAGAATCCTGTGCGTTTAGATTTGCAACACATCAGAACGTGCATAGAATGTCTGGGGGTGCTCAAAGGTCTTAAAGAGAGGTCCTTTTCAACATTCATCAAGTATTGGGAGCAAAAAGCATGAAGTGGTAAGGTCAGGCTGTCGGGGAGGTAGTGTGAGGGTCTCCCAATCCAATTACCGTGGGCTAGCTCTTGCTTTCCCCTGAGCAGGCTCATTGTGAAGGAGAAAACAAGTCCCCTGCTGCACAGACTTTTTTCTCACCGATGCTGTCTTCAGTTCCCTTCAAACGTCTGTATCATTATGCTCAACAGTTGTCCTTTGGCCTTCTAGAAAATCTATCAAGATTATATATTTGTCATTCTCAAAATGAGTCACCAAGCTACTAAGATGACTTCTGGGACTTGAGTTTCAATGGCCCAGCATATGCCTTTTTCATTTGACCTTTTCTATAAGGTCAACTCGCTCCATCCTTCCATCCCTATTTTGACACAAACTCTTTTCTCCCACGGCACTCTATATCCATGCTGGGTTCAACAGTTCATTGCAAATATAGAACTGACAGACAAGATTCATAATTAAGGAGGCTTATTAGGAAAGCCAATAGGTTACCACAAGTCAGGATCAGCCAACGGTACGAATACAGTCCTTGGTCTCCTCAGCCAGCAGCCAAGACTTTCCAATTTTCAGCTTCTCAGCCAAGTGATAGCCAAGACTCGCTCTGCTTCTCAGTCTCTCAGCCACATGGTCCCTTTTCCCGCCCCTGGTCCCTCTAGCCCACAGTTCCATAATCCGGCCAGATGAGGAGAAGGTACCCCGGATCCTTGGAGGCATTCCTGAGTCTCTCTGGCACCATCCGCAATGCATCTGGTGTCAAAGGGCCCAGTCACCTTCAACAGAGACCTTGACCACCTTTTCACAAGGACCTAGGGGTCTCCCCTTCTGTACTGCTGCTTCAAAGAAGGCTCCGCAGAGATGACTCTTCCCCCCCCCACTTGATGGCCAGGGGAGTGGTCATGCAAAGGTCTCCGCATTACACATGCCTTATTTTCACAGCCCCACAAAATCATTTGGTAGCAGTTACGGAGACTTGGGTAGAAGAAACACATTAAGACATTTTATTCCACTAGAGAAAATAACTGCACAGAGTAAAGGATGTAATCCGTGCCCCTGAGCTGTACGTGGAGAAATTTCTGAAGTGGTGAATACGCTGCTGTGAATCTTCCCAACAATTGAAAATGTAAAATAAAAAGGAATACCTTTACTTGTAAATATAAGAAGGAAATGGTCAACATATGACATAATACCCAAGCAGCAAAAGGAAATTATCACACAACATTAGTGTCTATCTTCACGCTTTTAAATGAGTGCGACCACCCGTGATTTATAGATAATGAAGTTTGTTTTTTGTTTGTACTTCTGAATATATGATACGCATACTTGACCTTTCCTTTTTGGTTTGGTTACTTATAAAACTGTTAATGCATTATTGTGTTTCTTCTGATTACATGTAAAATTACTTTTATTTTTTAAATCATTTTATCGGGGGCTCATACAACTCTTATCACAATCCATACAACCATCCATTGTGTCAAGCACATATGTACATTGTTGCCATCAAACATTTTCTTTTTACTTGAGCCCTTGGTATCAGCTCCTCATTTTCTCCCTCCCTCCCCTCCCCTACCTCCCTAACTAACCCTTGATCATTTATAAACTATTATTTTGTCATGTCTTACACTGACCCATGTCTCTCTTCACCCACTTTTCTGTTGTCCGTCCCTCTGGGAGGGGTTATAAGTAGATCGTTGTAAGTGGTTTCCCCTTTCTCCTCTCACCTTCCCCTTCCATTCTTGGTATGGCTTTTCTCAATATTGGTCTTAAAGATTTTATTTGTCCTGGATTCCCTGTGTTTCCAGCTCTTATCTGTGCCAGTATACACGCTCTGGTCTAGCCAAATTTATAAGGTCATGATAGGGGGAGGGGCATTAAAGAACTAGAGGAAAGTTATATGCTTCATTGGTACTGTACTGTACCCTGACTGGCTCTTCTCCTCCCCGTGGCCCTTCTGTAAGGGGATGCCCAGTTGCCGACACATGGGCTTTGGGTCTTCACTGCATACTCTCCTTCATTCACAAAGATAAGATTTTTTATTATTTGATGCCTGATACCTGATCCTACTGACACTTCATGATCACATAGGCTGGTGTGTTTACAAGTAAAATTTCTAAATGATACCTTGATAGTTACATTTTGTATCATCTTGGCTGGCTCAGAATTCTCCCTGGTTCTGCAGTTAACACACTGAAATCCCCCCATGACCTGGCCTAACACAATGTAATCCCAACAAATCAATTATAAGATTAGGGTGAAATATAACAATTTTCTCAGGTCATAGTCATGATGCAATCAACTGAAAGGGAATTTCCTCAAGTCTGTGGCCTGCTCTCACCGTAAGTGGACATCATGGGAAAGCTTGCTTTGCTTGTATTTTTCTAGGTCTGGATTCGACACTCAAACTTGAGCAAGCAGCCTGCTATATTGCCTACTGATTGTGCAAGTTGTCGTCAACTTTACATTTTGCATGCTGATCTTGGATCCATTTCCCTTTGAAGTCACCAGGCTGTCACCTTCCTATTGATCTTCGATCCATCAGCCCCACAGCTACAAGAGGTAGGAGATGCCTTGAGCCTAGCATCTGACCCACAGACTTGGACCCTCACCTTGGAATTGCCATCTTCGATACCAATAGGAGCCATATTCTAGATATAAAATTATCTCTACATAGACATTTCTAAACCTCACTGTTTTGTTTCTCTAATAAACCTAGGAACATATTTTATCAATGTATTATTTCAAAATCTACATAATCTCAGAATACTATAATACATCCATAGAGGATATCCAACTAATATTCTTAATATTCTTTACTTCATTAACTAGGTTCTAATACAAACAGTTTCCAGATTACAGGTTACACACTTAACACTGTAGGTGCTAGATTCAACATGTGCCTGAAGTTGAATCCGTGGTTCCGTGAGAACAGGCATGTGTTATTCTTAATTGACTCGACTCCAGGGCAAGGAAGCAGCCCACTGTGCTCTGGATTCAGCACTGGGGTTCTATCCACACATTTGCGAGTCAGATCACCAGTCGCCAGTCACTCCCAGCAAACAGAGGAGACACTCTGCTCCGGGAAAGGTTTTCAGCATCAGAGACCCTACACCCAGTGGGTTTGGTCTGGGATTATGGAGCACGGTAGGGGTGCTGGTGGAGCACTGACTGATGAAGTACTGGATCATTAACTGAAAGGCTAGAGGTTTAAGACCCTCCCACTCCCCCCCCCCACCCCCAGCCCTGCTCCCGTCCATGGGAGAAAATCATGCTGTGGGCCTCTGCAACGATCACATCCTTGATAATCTGAGGGGACCACTTCCCTCGGCCCTTCAGCACGCCAGTGCATCTGAATCAACGCCGTGGTTTTGATTTGTTCTGTTAAGTGTAAGGAAGGACTGGAAGGCTTTGATCTGATTTAAAAACCTCATGTGCTGGTGGTTTGCAGGAAGATTTTTTGTGAGTAGAGGCTGGTTCAAAGGTTTTAAAGTGAGGCCAAGTTTACATAATATTAAAGGACAAATCTGAGTACCCTCTCAAACCTGGGGACTTAGTTCTCTACTTAAGTGTTAAGCACAAGCGTGTTTAGGAAGGAAACTATCGTAGTTAATTGTCTTTTGAGAAAAAACAAAATGTACATTGTTTTCCTAATCTGATACAATATGCTTAATATAGTAGTGACTTAATATAGCTGTCACTCCTCTCAAGAGCCACAACGGGCTGCACTGCCATTACAAAGATGCCCTGGACATCTATCCAAGAGCAAGTAAACTGTAAAGAGAATGACTTTCCACACAGACACACAAACTACAAACCCAAATGAATATTTAATTTTAAAGTGATTCAAAACTGTAGTTGTATAAGATAACTTCCTAGAACATTCTGCAAATCTCCAGCTTATAGCTGCAGTCAAAATTTCTATTAATTTCCAGAGATTTACTTATGAACATAATAAATTCAAAAATCATAAAAAATGATGATAAAGAAGACACTATGAATAAGATGCAGAAGAATCAAGAAGCAGCGCAATCAATGAAGATAAATATTTTTAATCTGAAATTATCTAGCACAAAATTTTTTCTAATTAACACATTGAAAAATGCTTTCAGAAAATTAAACAGAAAGACAAAATGAGTAAAAAAGGTGCTGAGGCCTAATTTAAGTCCTTCAAAAGTATGCGCTGAAAGTATTATCTTTGTATCTGTAAATATGACACTGTCAATAGAGGTGGTCTTATTATGGTAAGATCAGAACAGAATAGAGTGAGTCCTCACCATGATACAGAGTCATGTACAGGGAAGCGATATCATATGAAGTTTGGCAAACATAGCAGATGCATCCATGAACCCAGCATCTTCAAGGATTACTATTAGCTACTGGAAGCTGACGCAGGCAAAGAAAGATGTTCACAGAGAGCTATGCCCTGAAATCCTGCTTCCAGCCTGCAGGATTGTGAGAAGGTGTATTTCTGCTCTTCACAGCCGTTCACTTGTGACATGTTTGTATGGCAGCTCTAGGTATTTAAAATAGAATGTGAATATAAAGTACTCAAGTCTATTTGGAAAAAAAAATTACTAAAAGTAAAATATCTATTAAAATGTTATATTAATGTTTGAGAAAATTAAACAAATGGAACATGAATATATTAAAATTATGTAGAATATAGTCTCCAAAGGGAAAAAGATAGACAATATGAAAGAAGATTACGAACGATGAGTCTAAAGGGATGAAAGTCCAACTGAATCTCCAAAAGGAGAAGACACAAAGACTGCATCAGGGCAATCATATAAATTTTAATAGCTGAAAAATTTAACAGTCAATAAAAGCCATTTGACTGACTTAGGACGCCCAAGACATATGGGGAGATTAAATATAAGGTACAAAGAATCTTCCTTGAAAAATCACCAGTTGATAGAGTCAACCTGGACCCCATATGTATCATTGTAGAAGGGTGTTTGTCAGGATTTTAGTGGCTGATTTCTTGAAAGATCAACAAGCCTTTCTTCCGAGGCACTCTGAAGGGGATTTCCAGCTCGGCAGTTAGGCGCTGCGTGCCTTAAAGCCTCTGATCTGTCCTCTCATTGTCACTCACTGATGTCCGTTTGATTCTGAGGCTAGTGACTGTGGACCAGGTAGAACTGCCCCAGTGAGTTTCTGAGACTCCACCTCGCTTTTCAGGAGTTGAAAGCCCAGTCTTTCTCCAGCAGAATGGCTGGAGTTTCGAATTGTTGACCAAATTGTAGTTAGCAACCCAGCACATAATTAATACACTACCTGTCACATTATATTAAACTGTTCAAACCAAACAAATATAACGACATTTCCTGAAATATCCTTTGAAAACATCGAGAGAGGTTATCTAAACATGAAATTAGCATAGAATTTACCATCCAAAAAGGAGGAGACTAAGTTCAGTGCACCACATTACGCATAAGCGGCCATCGTCTTAAGAAAACTGATAGCTAATGTGAACATGACCATAAGCAAATAGCAGTAGCCATCACAGATTCCCTCTATCCAATAAAACTAAAGCAAAAGAGGGTGGGATTAAATCTTCAGTATGTGGAAGAAATAACATGAACTTAAAGTCATTTACAAACAGAAGTAAAGATATTTTATCAGCTCCCCATTTCCCTCCAACCTGCCCTGCCTTTATTCCAAGGACCCACTAATCCACTTCCTGTCACTACAGATCTACCGTTTCCGGATGTCACAACCAGAAGAACATTAAAAAACAAACAAGCAAAAAGCTAACAAGAATAACATGGTCAAATAGATAACAATCGAACTTGATAAGAAAGCAGAAAATATTAAAAACCAGAACGAATTGAAATAGATTATAAGGGAGCTAATAACAGTGAGTACAGGAATGAAGAAAATGTTCTAAAACTGATGCAGTGCTAATTGTACAACTCTGCTTGACGTGATTGAACTGTTGGATTGCATGATACATGAATCATATGACAAAACTGCTGGAGAAAAAAAGAAATAAAAATATTTTAGGACAAAATATTAAACATGAGCATATTCTTACAGAAGAAAAATTTAAAGATTCCATTCAAATAAAAGTTATAAAAAAGTTCTGAGGAGTCATGTAATTTTCTAATACAGTCTCCCGAATAATGAGGTAGAGAGCCTGCCTAGTGTCCATGAATCATATATCATCACCTCTCTGTTCTTCTTACAAAGCATTTCTTTTTATTGTTTTGCCTTTTCTTTTTTATTATTATTTTAATCATTTTATTGTTATTTTTAATCATTTTATTGAGGGCTCATACAGCTCTTATCACAATATATCCACACATCCATTGTGTCCAGCACATATGTACATTTGTTGCCATCATTTGCAAAACATTATCTTTTACTTGAGTCCTTGGTATTAGCTCCCCATTTTTTCCTTCCCTCCCTCATGAACTCTTGATAATGTATAAGTTATTATTATTTTTTCATGTCTTGCACTGACCGATGTTTCCATACACCCACTTTGCTGCTTTCAGTCCCCCTGGGAGGGGGTTATATGTAGATAATTGTGATCTGTTCCCCCTTTCTCCCCCCACCTTCCCCTTACCCTCTTGGTATTGCTACTCTCATGATTGGAGTCCCCCCTTTATCCCCCTGCCTTCCCCTTACCCTCTTCTCTTGGTACGGCTACTCTCATGATTGGTCCTGAGGCGTTTATCTGTCCTGGATTCCCTGTGTTTCCAGCTCTCATCTGTACCCATGTACATGCTCTCCTCTGGCTGGAGGGTTACAAACATTTCAACAGAGGAGACTTCACCTCAGCTGGGGTCAGTATTTCAAGATGAGGAGAGAGGGAAATGACTACTCACTTGCTAACATACAAACTGTCTGACGTGACCACAAATCAGCAGTCACTCATACCAGAATTATAAGCGAGCCTTACTGGACATTGGACTCAAGATGGGGTGGGGATGGATGTGGGAGGGGCATATGTATGTTTTAGAGAAGGCAATTATTTTTATCTTGGTGGAAAAACAAGAAGGAGCAGACTCCCATTGGGAAAAATGTATGACAATATTTATATAGAACCAAGGGAAGAATACGCCTGGTACTAAGTTCCTAAGTGGATAATTTTGACCTAGTTTCTACCCAATATTTTGTGACCTCGGTCATGTGCTATAGACTACTGGGACTTGAGACTCTGTTCTTTCCATGTGCATAATATCCTTCATAGACCATTCCAGAAGGACTCAATGGGGGGGAAATCTCACTAAGTGAACTGAGTTTTACCTCAAACTCACCTGTAGCCCTGAAACTTCCTACTGTGAGAAGAAAGAGATGATTACTATTCCAAAAGTATATAAATGAATTATGGTTCAGATCTCTTGCCTTGAGGTTGGCCAATGAGAGGTGATCTGAGATCACCATATATTTGCTATTTTAATTTCCTCCTTGCTTTATTGTGACATGCATTAATGTGATAGGCTTGGTTCTGCTGGTGTGAATGAATATTATTGAAAGTGTCACCCTACCACCAACCCTCATTGTTGGTGTAGAGAGTGTACAGTCTCTTAAGATTGAGATTAATCTAAAAAAAACAGGAGTTTAATCTATACAATTGAATAACTTATGTAATGAGATCCTTACATGACCTATACTTGGATAATGCCCTTTTGTCAACAGTGTTTTCAATTATGTGCCACTGACAAATCAACAGAATTACCTTATGCCCTAGGGGAATGATTGATAATGTTCTCTAGAATAAAATGACAATGATGTCTTTAAGGTGAACCAGAGGCATATTTAAACCATAGATATATGGATGGTTTAGGGCTGGCATTTAATTCTAACCCCAATTAGTTCTTATGATGGGCAATGGGAAGGTGGGTGAGGGGATACGCCGGGCAGTGTAAGGTAAGATAAAATAATTATTTATAAACTATTAAGGGACCAGGGGGAAGGGGGAGCGGGGAGGGAGGGGAAGGGAGAAAAAAAAGGAAACCGAGCTGATTCCAGGAACCCAAGTGGAAGGCGAATTTTGAGAATGACGAGTGCAATGAATGTATAAGGGTGCTTTGCTCAACTGATGTGTGTATGGATTGTGATAAGAGTTGTATGAGCCCCAATAAAAAGATTTAAAAAAAATAAGTGGATGGAGACAAAAACACAATACCGTGACGATTCTGCGAACAGCAGAATGAAACACTGCCCAGTTTGGCAACTTCCTCAAAATGGGTTCCTACCCGGAGTCTATTACGGCCGCCGCTGTGTCAATGCATCAAGGACTGGGAAGGATCACACAAAGAAGCGACCTGAAACTCTAATAGAAGGCTTGGTCAGTTTGACCCGTCCTCTGATTATGAGAGCCATCTCAGAATGCAGCATCCAGAACAACGAACGACCTGTGGAACTCAGGCGAGCTCGCTGTCTGAAGTGGTGGAGACCATGAGAGGGAACAAAGAGCCACGGGCGGATAAAGCCATGGCAGAGTGCAAGGTGCCCTTCACAGCCCACAGAGGCTGAGGCTAAAGGACCATGTGCGTGAGGAGCTGAGGACCCAAGGGAGAGGTGACTGCGGGATGAGAAGAAGCATTGCTGTGGATGGAGGTCTAGATCCTTAATGTTCTCTGACCTTGCTTTGTGGTAACCTGGTGGTTACTTCCCTAGTAATTTCCTCATGTAAGGAAAGATTTCCTACACAAACACAGAAATATGCTGAAGATAAGGCACACTACTAATGAGTTCAATTACATATAAATGAAGAACAAGAAAACTGATCTAAGAAGGTGGGATGGAGCGGGGCACAAAGGTGACTTGCATGGCAGAATATTTTGCATACTCAGAATTCAACTGTTCTCTATGACATCTGCCGGTGTATCAAGATAGATGATTGCTGAAGGGTTGAGAAAGTTGTTCATGGTTCCATTCTGCAATGATATCCTACCAAGTAAAAGCGCTTAAAGCTACAGGCCTCAGAAATAACCACTGAGATGGAAAAAACCTAATGTAGCAGAGTGCTGATGACTGACGATTCATGGAACTTCCAATGTGCTGGTCACAAATTAGAAAGGGGTTGTTCTGGTTTCTTAAGGATACGTTGATGTGTTTTAAACATGAAACCAGACAGGTGTGTGTGTGGGGGGGGGGGGGACTATGAGTAAATTGTTTATATGCTTATCCTGACTTCTATTCATAATTTAAATAAATTTGGTTGACTTGAGCAAAGAGCTTATATATATAGACCTATACATGCACACATAAACACATTCAGATTGTATAAATATATATTCAAACTATAGAACTATATTTTCCCTAATCCTATTACTCTGTATGACACTGTATGAGATTCAGTTTATTACAGGGAATTGAAATGCTCTCATTTGCAAAGAAAGTATGATGTGAAATGGCAGCAGTTCTAAGATTCTTTAGGGATGAACTAAGAGACAGAAAGTTTTAGAGCTGGAAAGAGACCTTAGGGATGCTCTCTCCCGATCCCTGATCCTGCTGATGCAGAACTCGCCTTTGCAGGAACAAAGTTACATGCCAAGACTCCCCAGCCAGACAGTCACAAAGCAGAGAGCACTGCTATGAATCAGCGTATCTCGGTGCTCGTGGTACAAAGACGTGATGGCAACCCTGTTGTCTGGTTGCATTTTTTTGGAATTAATATAACTTGATTTATTATGGGGAGGCAAAGGGATATACAATGTTAAAAACATCTAAGCTGAAGTGGTTAGGGGAATAGGGAAATGAAAAGGGTGATTTGTGACAAAATTGGTAAATTTAATGTGAAGGTATTTTTTAAATCATTTTATTGGGGGCCTCGTACAATTCTTATCACAATCCATACATCCATCCATTGTGTCGAGCACATATGTACATTTGTTGCCACCATTCTCAAAACATTTGCCTTCTACTTGAGCCCTTAATATTGGCTATTCATTTTACCCCTCCCTCCCCACTCCCCCCTAACTGATGAACCCTTCATAATTCATAAATTATTATTATTTTGTCATGTTACACTGTCTGATGTCCCCCCCCACCCTCTTTTCTGCCGTCCATGCCCCAAAGAGGAGGCTATATGTAGATTCTTGTAATCGGTCCGCCCTTTTCCACCCCATGTTCCCTCTGCCCTACAGGCATCACCACTGGTCCCAAAGGGATCATCTGTCCTGGATTCCCTGTGTTTCCTGCTGCTATCTGTACCAATGTACATCCGCTGGTCTAGCCAGATTTGCAAGATGGAATTGGGATCATGATAGTGGGGGTAGGAAGCATTTAAGAGCTAGAGGAAAGTTGTTTCATTGTTGCTACCCTGCACCCTGACTGGCTCATCTCCTCCCCACAACCCTTCAGTAAGGGGATGTCTGGTTGCCTACCAATGGGCTTTGAGTCTCCACTCTGCACTCACCCACATTTATAACAATATGATTTTTTGTTCTTTGATGCTTGCTACCTGATCCCTTAGACAACTTGTGGTCACACAGGCTGGTGTGCTTCTTGCAAGTGGGCTTTGTTACTTCTGAACTAAATGGCCACTTGTTTATCTTCAAGCCTTTAAGACCCCAAATGCTATATCTTTTGATAGCCAGGGACCATCAGCTTTCTTTACCACATTTGCTTATGCACATGTTTGCCTTCAGTGATCATATCGGGAAAGTGGGCACCCACTGATATGATTTTTAGTTCTTTGATGTCTGATAATTGGTCCCTTCTACATCTCGTGGTCAGACAGGCTGGTGTGCTTCTTCTGCGTGGGCTTTGATGCTTCTCAGCTAGATGGCCACTTGTTTATCTTCAAGCCTTTAAGACACCACATGCTATATCTTTTGATAGCTGGGCATATCTTTAATAGATAGATATTCCTGTAGATCTGTTTCTGAATGATTATTTTACATCACCGTTTATAAACAGACAACAGCAATAGCCTGCCAGATTAGAGCTTCTATTGCTTCAGGGTTACCAAAAATACATAAAAGTAGATTTATTCTACTGTCAAATACAGTGTCTGCTGGTTTTCACTACCAGAATTAAAAACATAACTTGGTAATTTTTTTTGCAAAACATATTCACAGATGGTTGTACAACATGATGAAAGTAATTAATGTCATTGAATTGTTCATGAAAAAATGTTGAAATGGCAAATTGTTTGTTATATATATTTATAGTCATCACAATATTTTTTCCAAAAAGTATTCACAAAACCCTTGCAGAAAGGTTATCACATAAGTTAAAAAGATATGCTAGCTTGATGCTCCATTTGCTAAGTCTGGTGCAGATCTAGTGACTACATAAGGTTGACTACAGAGGGTTCTGTTGCAATGAAAGTTTGGAGCAGGGGTTTCTGACCTCTTGAAGGCTTCCCTGGAATTCCCAAGTCAAGCAGCAAGACACAAGTGTGACTGAAGGTCTCAGGTCAAAGGAAAAAAAAAGTTGAAGCCAAATTGTAGGGGAAATGATGCTTAGCTGTCCAGTGCAATAGGCACTCTGTGGTGCAAAAGGAAACCATAGGATTCCACTGCTCAGATTGCATGAATATTCTATGTGGTCATAGAGCAGACATTCTAAAACAGTTAGTTTGTGGAAAGCAATGGTTTACAGTGGGGACAGCAACTCTATTTTGAGTCTTGAAATAATTCAACTTTCATTTGAGTTAATTCTCACCATTAACCAGACGTGTAAAAAGCCGTACCTTCACGCAGCATATGTTTATATTTGAAAAAATATTAAAAATTGTTTGGCCAGCCAGGGAGGGATCATCTTGCTCTCAGAAGACTTGCCGCAGTGTACCCTAATGATTTAAAGATCCTCACACTTAGAACTTGAGTTGCCAGGTCTGCATGTACATGTCATAGCACATGACCAGAGCAATTCTGGAAACATTTCCAATCTGCCGTTGTGCACATATCCTGCTTGTGGTCCTTCTGTAGCTCCTCCCATGACAGTGCATAACTGATCTGCAGCCAATCATGATTCTATGATGATTTCCTTTGAAAACAATTATGTTCTTATGTTGGTAGACAAACCCTCATGGAAATGACTTATCTATCTCTGGCCTTTGTCTTCCTTAGGCTTAATAAAGGGGTTTCTAATAGGTTTTAATTCAGAGTCTTTCCCCTCTAAGACAATGTCAAATGTGAATTAGAAAATAATAACTCAGAATCTCACTGGATCTGAGAAAGTTATCTACGACTTGGACTTTACTGGTAAAATAATGACATATTTTGGATTAGACATGTAAAAGACTCTATCATGCTTAATCAATACATGTTAATATCATTCTGAAATCTTCTTGAATTTCAATATTTGGATCAAAATATAAAGATAATTTTAAAATGGGGTTTAAACTCCTCCTTGTTTCTCAGTACCACCACTTCATGTTCGTGGGAAGTAAATAGAGGATGCTAATTGACTATGAGTCACACAACCAGCCGCTGAGCTAAACTCCTTCCCTCAGAAATTACAGACAGGTGTGTTTTTGATGTGCAGCCCCTCCCCTCCCTCGCCTCTTCTTGGTTGGCAGGAGTGACAAGACCCTGAGAAAACAATCTGCTCAATGAAGTAAATCATGATATTGGCCATTGTTTGAAATACTTATGAAGGAAAATGCAGCTGGAAGCCAAGCTTTCTGTTAGTAAATTGTGAATTTACTAAAACTCTCTAAACTTGGGTAGCTTCTGGTTGCCAACGTTTTTATTTTCTTTCTAGAACTGCAGTGCAAACTATATTTCCCTGTAAATATACTTCAGTTCTTCCGAAATTCAATTTTAAAAAAGGCATACTCTACTACATGTGTTTTCTGCTCTCTCACCACCTTGTGAATGAGTATCTCAAGCTACAATTCAATCAATCCCAATTCACTTGAGAGTTATATTTATCAATACATATCCTGAACAGCATTTCATTGTCAACATCTCCTGAAATTATTTTGTGCATCCCTTTCCAATACACTGTCCCTGCTTATTGTATTGACCAAGCAACAACTCTTTAGGGTACTTTAAATTTTGCTGTGGACAACATTGGCTTATTGGAGACTAGGTGCTATAAACAAACCCAGAGACCACATTTTCTATTACATTTTTTTCCTTGTGGCACCTGCATATAAGGATAATATCTTTCCAGCATAGATGTCTCGGCTCAGAGATTTGGAGGTTTGAATGCAATTATAGCAAAAGATTCCTTAGAAGAGCTTTCTTAGTGAAGAATACAGTATCGTTATTTAAATTGAACAAAACTGCCTTCCTTAAAGGTATGCAGAATTCCATCCAGAAACTAATGGCATGGAATAAACATAGATGTAGGGTAATTTAAGGTGTTCAAAAGGAAGAGAATATTTTGAAACGAATTTTGGGAGCAATTGTACAATACTGCTTGATGTGATTTAACTATGGAATAATATTAGCTCCCAATAATTTACCAATAATATTAGTCTTAGCTCCCAATAAAATCATTTTGGAAAACACATACTGACTTTTGGTAATAAAATGATGAGATATGGCACTGAAAAAAGTTTACAGATTTATAGTGGAAATAAGTAGTTAAGAGAGTTCAGAAGCACAAATGCTACCTAAAATCGGAATCTCATCTATTGCCTTGTTTGTTTGCTTTGAAGGCATGTATTTTAATAATAAACTTTAAAAAAAAATCAAGCCTCGATTTGCCTAAGTTTTTAAGCAGATGTATTGCAAACACTTAGAGCGCCAAATCTGTATATATTCCCACATGTTGTAACAAGCATTGAGCTTCACTTTTATAAAATGGCTACAATTCGTTTCTCATGTTCAGAAATTTACTTAATGCCCCACGTTTCCTTTCGGCACCTGTTCAGTAAAACAAATGGATACACATTAAGGCTCTGGCCTGCTTAAAGGTCTGCTCTCTAAAGTACTATACTTTACATGGTTAATAATGATTTTATATTTAACTTGCCAAATAGTGAGTATGGTTTATTATTAGCTAAGTGGTGTTCTGTTATATTGGTATACATGGCTTCAATATGCATTATCTCTTTCAGTTAGTAATTGTTGAAAGTATGTGACATAATACATTGTGTGAAAACTACCTACTATGAAGGTTCTTGATTAATTTTACACTTATCAAATTCATGGGTGTAACTTTGCCACAACTAAGTAAAATAACTTTGGTAAATTCCCAAGTTAAGTATTGGACTGCCATCGGAAAAGCTGGGGGTTCAAACCTACCAACTTCACTGAGGAAGAGATCTAAGGCAGCTTACTCCCCATAAAGAGTCCCAGCCTCATGGGAAGCAGCTTACTCTGTCCGTTAGGACGACTTTGGGTTGTGACTGAGTCAAAAAGGCAGTATGTTTGGTAGGGGTTCCATCCTGGTATCGCAATGCCAGTGGAAAGTAACAAAGGAGGGGTTGGGGGACATTTGACAGTGGTCCGCCATTATCATTTGCATTATCACTTCCACGGTCCAGAATTTATGATAGATGGTGATGATCAAAGGCACCTGGAATTATCAATCAGGCTGCTAAATGCAAGGTCAGCAGTTTGAACCAACTAGCTGCTCTGGGTAGAAAAGATGAGGCTTTGTGCTCCCGTAGAGAGCTACAGTCCTCGAACCTCACTAGGGCAGTCTGGTCTCCGGTTTGCTATGAGAGTGGACTTGGCTTTGATTTTGGGAATACTAAATAGCAGATAACCCTTTGTTGCTCTTAAGATGCGATCCAGTTAGTTCAGAATTTCAGGGACCCCATGCACAGCAGAGAAAACAGGGCCCAGTCCAGTGCAATCCACAAATACTCCCAGGCACTGTTGCAATCAGTGTGTCAGTCATCTCATTGAAGACCTTCCTCTGTTCACTGACCCTCTGCTCTAGCAAGCATGATGTTGTTCTCCAAGGATGGTTTCATCCTGATAATCAGTCCAAAGTACGTGAGATGATGTCTCACCACTCTCACTTCTAAGGAGCCCTTTAGCTATACATCTTCTATTTTCTGGTTCTGCAAGTTCAAGGCATAGAATTAAAAGCATCAATTGTTCTTCTGCCTTCCTTGTAGGAGGCATCCTGGCTGATCAAGGTGTTAACTAATGGGTGACTATTTAGTCCCCTGTGCCTCTGTGTCTCTGCAGACAAAAGCATTGCAAAATGACTGTTATTTGTGACTTTGCTGCTAAAAGCATTGAGGGATAACTCAGATATTTAAGATCTCTTTGAGGCTCTCTTGAATCTTGCATATCCCTGTGATTGTCTTTGAACCTAGTGCTTTTATTATTCTAAGGTTAAGGAACTGTGACTAGTTAAGTAACATTTGCATAGATAAGAGTTTAGGAATGTTTAAGTTCTTTGATGTTTGTTTTGTAACCAATTCCCTTGTGTAAGAAGAGTATAAAAACCAAGCTTCAAATACACTCTGGACTTCAGTCCATCAGATTGGAGTCCTCCCGATCCCATACTTTGTACATATCTCTTTCTTTTCCTTTCATCCACATGCCTCATTTCGAACCCAGCTTGATGCGGGATAGCTGGTCTAATCCCAGCACTTCCTGACTCATTGTCCAACTTTCACATGCATATGAAGTACTTGAAATGTCCAGGGCATGTGTCAGACACATCTCAATGCTCAAAGTGACATGTCTGATCATTTTTATCCACTAACCCACAATGCCAAAGATGAACAAATATATGAGTTTTACCTCTTCTGTAGTTTTAAATAGATCCCCCATGCAATCAGAATATATTGATGCATACTGATGATTGGAATGAGAAAACTTGAAAACAAATAACAATCAGAGTTAGAAATATACCCTTTACAGAAATTACACTGAAGATCATAAGATAGATTTTTTCAAAATCAATGACCTATTCACTAGTTTGTTTGTTGTTTTTTTTTTTTTTGGCTTATCAAAATGGGGATGATACAGGTGGACTTTTAGAGATAAAATACTCTGGAACCAAATCTACTACATCTATGAAAAAAAGATGACAGAAACGCTTAATATTATCAGCCAGAACAAAGTTGGGGGTTGATAGTTGATCAGATGATCAATTTCTCATATCCAAAGAGAAGTTGAAGCAGAAGAAAAAAATAAGTTCTTGGAAGCAAAAGTATAACCTGAGCATATCTCACCAGAATTTGGAGATCATCTGAAGATAAGATTTGATGCTTTGGATTGTAACCACTGAATTCCTGACAAGTTGTGAAGGATATAATAATGAAGAAGGCAAAAGATCATTAAAAAAAAGGAAAGAAAGAAAAGACCAAAGCAGACGTGAGAAGAGATGTGCTCTAGAATTTGGAGTAGCTAAGGATAAAGGATAATGATGACGTAAAAGAGCTGAACATACATGTCAAAGGTGACTCCCGAAGATAAATGACAATATTACAATGAAATAGGTGTTAAGACCTGGAGTTAGAAAGGAAGCGTGTTCAGTTTTCTCTAAGATGAACTTTTCATTGGGTTTTAATATCTTCATTGAATTAGCTGTACACAATGATTCACTTTGACACATGATAGGAAATTGGAAATACTGGCTTATGAGCCAGTGAGATAGTAGAGTCCCAAAGCTTGACAGACTGCACGAATTTTGATCCTCTACAGGTGACTTTAAGGGGGCAGATGCTGAATTTAGCAGGTAGCTTTACCTGAAAAATACCTGCCTTCTACATAGGTCCACTCCAAAAGACCAATATATTCTCCCAGATCCTGACTTCTTGGCTACATTTGAACAACACATATAAATTACATGGAACTTAAAGGTCCTCCAACTTTGGACAGCTACAAGAATCAGTCAATTTGAGAAAATAGTAATTTTGGCACTGTGTAGTTCCCATCTTCCATCACAATATGACCAGTTGGAAAGTAGAATCATCCTGACTACAAAGAAAGAATAAGGTAGGCATTTAGCAGGGAGTTGGTTGACTTTTTAATTTAAATTCTGAGTTGTTTTCCATATCTTTCTTTCTGCCTCAAACACCACACCACATACACAGACACACACAAGCACGCAGGCACACCTGCCTGCATGTGAACATGGAAGAAGCCTATATAAGGGAGTTTTAAAAAGTTTGTAGAAAAAATGAATGGAAACAGAATAGAAATTCTTCCATGGTCTTGTATTAAATGTCCCTGTTCCCTAAGCTTGTTTTAATAGGGTTTGTATCTCCCCTTGCATGAACGATTGCATCTTCCTGGTTGATTTTTACTGATGACAGGGGCCATCAAGTCAGTTCCTACTTATAGTGACCTCCATGAACAGCCCTGGTCCTGAGTCCGCCTCACAATCTTTACTCTGCTTTAGCTCATCGTGGCTGCCGCCGCCTGTGTCAGTCTCTCATTGAGTCTCCCTCTTTCTCTAACCCTGTGTTTTACCAAGTATGATATCTTTCTGTAGGAACTGGACCATTCTGATCAGATGTCCAAAGTATGTAGGATGAATCCTTGCTACCCTTACTGCTGGCTGGACTTCTATATTGTTTACCAACACAATAATTCAAGTGCATCAACATTATGTTCTTCTTTATTCGTATTAGAATTCATTTCCAAAATGAAGGTCTATTTTTAAGCATTTGAATAAAAAGCCCAAATATCATTGAGAATATTAATTTCATAAACATTCATAACAATAGAATATTGATAATAAAACAAAATATCAACTTAATTTTTCTTTAGAAAGTTCATCTTTCTTCAAACTCAGTCTTAAATAACCTGTCTTCCTACACCTTTTCAGCAGGCTGTGGATGCAATGGAAGTCCTATATCTGTTGGCAATGTTCCCACATGGAATCCCCTATGACCAAAGTCTAGGAATGTTAATAGCCTTGCTCTCCAGCAGAGAGCTTTGCGAAGTCTAAGGCGTAGTTAGGTCAAATGTAACACCTGATCCTTTGATCTCACTTTCAACACACTGTAAAATTGGTTCAGTTCTTAGTATTTTCTGCTTTCTTTTTGAAGGGTTTCTGTTTTGTCTTGTCAGTTTTCTCCCCTATCCGTGTTTTGCATGACTTTATGTATAGGTAAATCCAGGACAGATAAATCTACAAGTTGAATTATAAATTAGCTAATGCAGGGGAGGTTGGTCGGGCATGGGGGTGGGAGGTAAAAATGGAGAACTAACAACAATTAACATAAGAAAGAAAACTATGTTGTGAAATTGATTGTGGTGATGATTGCACAAATCTTAATCTGACTGGATTATTAAATTGTATACATAAATTATATTAAAATAAAACATTTTTCAAAGTATTCATGTTAAAACAAATAAATCTGTCCGTATCTATCCAGGGATATAGACCTAAGACACATTTCTTTAAATGTGTTTGTGTATATCACCTTACCACTAACAATAAAAATAAATAAAAAAGAGCTTCATTATCTATGATCCTTGTAATACTCCAGTGAAAATATCCATTCCACATGGAAATTCTCTTTAAGGAACCACATGTCCTCCGAGATTGCATCTGGCCAAGAAAAATTCTCCAGTGCAGTCAGATGGGCCTTATCACTTGGAAATGAATTATATATATTGATCAATTATGTTGCTTTTGTTCGTTGAAATCTAGTTGATTGCAACTCATGGTGATCCCGCTTGTGCAGAATAGATCTCTTCCATCTAGTTTTCCAAGAGAAATCTGGAAGCAGAGAGCCAGGTGTATCTACCAAGCAGCCTCTTGGTGAGACTTGACTGCCCGTCCTTTGACTATAGCCACCCAGCCCTTTACATCTGCATTACCCACGGACTCCTTCACTCACAGCACGCCAAAGCCAGACCCACTGTCAGCTACTGCAGTCGGACTGCTAGGCACCCTGGGGACAGAGTGGACCTGCCCCCATCAGGCTCCAAGGCTGTGAATGTTTACAGAAGCATACAAGCACACGGCTCTCTCTTTGTACACGGAACGCCAGCCATGTCCAATGCCAACCTTTTGGTGGGCAGGCCCAGTGCTTTAACCACCGTGCCACCAAAGTTCCATCACATTTTAAATAGTGTTAGGGAGATTCAGCTGTCATATTTAAAGACTGTGGTTTTTTATTTTAGGTTCTCTTCAGGTTGAGAATATAGAATTATGTCCATATCGTTAGATTGTTCTTTTAGAACAGGGATTTTGAGGTTATTTAAAAAAAAAAACTGAGAATTTGATTTTCTAATACTCTAGAAAGAAATGAATTTCATCAATCATTCTAAAACACATAGTTTAGCAGAATACTGTCTTAGAATATATCTAAAAAATGATAGTGGCATCACGGGATACACATTTGTCTACCAACTGCAAGGTCAGCAGTTTGAAGTCACCAGCTACTCTGTGGGCAAAGTATGAGGATTTCTACTCCTATAAAGATTTACAGCCTCAGAAACTCCACAGGGCACTTCTAGTCTGTCCTAAGGTGTCACTAGGAGTCAGAATCGATTTGATGGCTTTGAATTACTCATTATTACTTGCAGGTAAAAGATGAGGCTTTCTACTCCCATGAAGATGAAAAACCTTTGAAACCTTGTGAAACAGCTCTATTTTGTCCCATAAGTTATTTTTAGCTGAGATCGATTTAACGTCAGTAAAGTCAATTATCGATTTTATTGAGTGGATCAAATTCAACACAGGGAGCTGAGCTGAATTCCAATTGCCTTTGGGCACAAACCTATTTGAAACTCAAATAAACACTCTGGTACCTCTGGGGGGAAAAAGGAAGCCATCTCTTTTTCTGTAAGTGTAAGGGTGAAGTATCAGACAATAATAGTTACTAAAATGTATCAAAATCCAAAGTTCTACGACTTTATTTCACACTCCTGGAAGGTGATTTTACTTAGTGGGCACTCAGGAAATGCAATTAATTTTGACCATTTATCATGTTAATAACATGGGAACCTTGGGATTTATCTGAATTTTAAATCATCGAAGGTTACGATGCTAACAAGGGGCAGGCCTGAGAAGTCTGCCTCTTTGGAAGCCCAGTATGACAGTAAGAGAGACTGGTGTCAGTGTGTGACTTGCTGGGCTGCTAATGGCCAGGTCAGCATTTCTCACCCACCAGCACTTCCTCAGAAGGCACAGGTGGTTCTCTGCTGAGTGAGGTCTATAGCCTCAGAAACCCGTAGAGGGAGCTCTCCTCTGTCCTTAGGGTTGAAGTTGACTGGATCACAGTGAGTGATACAGTAACTTCTAAACCCAAAATGGTACGGTAAATTTAAAACCGTCCAATCATCCATTCCCTTATTCATTCATGCAAGATGCAGTTATTGAGTACTAGTTATATGTCAATATTGATTGCTCGTCATATGTAAAACACTGCTAACTGTTGAGACAAGACAAAAGATAAATTAAGGTCATAGTGAATTAAGCCTCACTCAGTCAAATATGGTAATAACCTACCACCTAACATTTTTATTATTTTAATTATAATCTTCTTGACACATAGGGTCAGATAATTTCTTTTCCCTGTTAAAAGCTCTCAATGATTCCCTCCAGACTCCTTGACACAGTCAATGCCAAGGAACTCTAGCTCTGACTTCCTGATTTGATGCCCACAATATGTATAATTTCAGGATTTTGCTATTGAGAGTATCTAAGTGCAGCAGATGATGGTTTAGGAGCCTTACTGCATCAGTTTAAAAGTACCAGCTCTGCTATTTTGCAACAAGGTACCTTATTTTGGAAGGAGGTGGGGTGTTGAGCATTGTATTGTCATTTGGATGAAAGTCTATGAAAGGTCAATGAATGATTTAATGTGGCTTTTCTAGCCAGTCTCTAACTCCCTCCAAATGACCTTTCTCACCTGGGTCTGGTAAGAAGGTTGAGGGGAGATACTGATAGGATTTGCCTGGGAGTAATTGTGAACAGGATTACTGCAATGCTATCCTGCTTCATATATAATGACTCCTCTGAGAAGCAGGAGGAGAGATCTCATGAGAAGCTAGTACCAGGAGTCAAGCACATCCGCTGGACACAAGGCCCCTCCACAATGAACCCGTTGGATCCAGAAGATAGCTGAGGAGCAACAGCCAGAGCACAAAACAGAGTGATGAACTTCCAGGCAGAGCAAGCAAAGTTCATTGCTTTTGTCCAGGAAGATGGCTTGAGGAGTGGTGTGCCTCTGGACACTTACCTGGGAAGTTGGGCTTGCTTTCCCATGGAAGTGGCGTTGAGTGCCTTTGGATTGAGGCTTACTTGGGTGGGGTGCCACTGGGTACTGGGTTTGCCAATCCACAGAATATAAGTTTAATACCTTTGGATTTGAGTGGTGTGCCATGAACATTTACTCGCAGACCCAAAAGAACTTTGTAATCATACATACCTCAACCCTGAGTATTTCTAGCTAGCACAACAACTTGTTAACTTCCTTAATAAGCACTTCCATCATGAATGTTGTTGGTGAGCTTCTGTATAGCCGTTGCAATGGATATTAAAACCCAGGGAGGTAAAATAAAGAGGACTAATTTAGTTAATATGGTCTCTGAGGCAAATTAACTTATCGAACACTTTTTACACGTTTTGTTTTGTGCCATTAGCTGTCATCTCCTCAATGTAGCCAGTGACCCTTAGTTGAAATTTTTGCTGTTATTGCACTTCATCTTGCACAGCTGGATGATCCCAGAGGATGTTCAGAGGATTGAATAGGAAAACACAAAAAGCACCCAGGAAAAAGGCGGGGGAAGAGCAGCTGTCCTTGGTGCATGTCAGGCGCACTATTTGTTATGGGGAAGTGTGGGCTTGAAGCCAAACACACCGGGCCCACACTCTGCTTCTGTCATGTATTTGCTGTGTGGATTTGCACAAATCATCTCTGATCTTCAAGGCTCACCTTCAAATTAAGAGAATCATAGTACGTACTTCAATGATTTTGCGAGTATTCATTTAAATGAAAACCTTGGGAAAACCCCACTTATTTCATGGCACATAACACTGAAGAGTTATGTAAAGCGGTGTGTGTACTGTGCATTACCTGTGTATCACCAGTATTGTTGTTACTATTTTCTTCTTACTATACACTGTGCGTTTTCCCCTTTGTGCCTTCACCCCCACCCCCATGCAGTTCTTTTGCCAAAGATATTTTGATGGCCTTTCTCTATCTTATCCATAGCTTAAGGATTTGAGTTGCCGTGACTCCCTCAGCCGAATAGGAGATATTTCATCTAGCCCCCTAAAGCATTTTATAGAGAGTCCCTTTCTTCTGTTTCAGTTCTTATGTTGCTGCATAGATATTTTCAATAATATTTGTGAGATGTTTCAAACATAGAAAACAATAAAGGAAATAAAAATGAACACCCGTATTCCCATTGCCCAACTATGAAATATAACTTATCTATGTCAGGTGGTACTATAACAGAGAAAATTGAAATAGACAAACCACAAACTGGGATAAAATATTTGCAACTCATAGAGCTCTCTGAAGTCCAACCACTGTATTTCTATAACTAGGGTTACCATTTAACATACAGGATGTTCTGTTGTATTTAAATTTCAGACAACCATGTTTTTAATTGTAAGTATGTACAACTACCACATCGCCCTCCCTTTCTTAGAGGTAGCCTCTCATTTCAACTACCTGTTCATCACTTCCATGAATTATTTTACACCTTTACTAACAGTGTTTATCTTTAAGCATTATCTAATAAGTTTACTCTTTTTGATGCTAAATGGTAGCACGCTATATGTATTTTCTGATCCTGCTATTGGGACGGAGCTGTGGGGAGAAGGTTCCACATTGTAGATATCTATGCTATTTCTGTTTGTTTTTTTTTGTCATTATAAATAGTGCTAACATGTTCATTCTATACCTGTGTACTTTTCTGAGTTTCTGTAAAGATTTTATTTTTCTATGGATGCTTCCTAGTGTACAGTCTGCTCTCTCTGTTATTCATGGATGATAGCAAGTTGTGTTCTCGTTCTGGTTTTATTATGATTGGACCAACAAAGGCACCTACAGGAAACCAAACGGAAAGAGGATAATGAGGTTGGGTGTTGGGTCCCTTGGCTCATCTCTTCTTGAGTTGCCCCATAAGTCTGCTCACTGAGAACCTTAATTGCTGTTGGGCAGTCCCTCTTACGGCAATCACTACTTCCCTTGGTTCCAGGAAGCCTCTCATTGCACCTTCTAGCCTAGTGGCTCACTGCTGACACCAGCTCTAGGCATGACAGGTACTTGTTGATTGTTCTGAAAACTTAGCAAAGTTTTGTATTTGGTCCCTTTATTAAATCCCCTTTAATTATCCAACTAGTGGGTTAGAAGTGCTGTCCTTGTGGTTAGTGACACACCCCATAA
This sequence comes from Tenrec ecaudatus, assembly GCF_050624435.1. Taxonomy (NCBI): domain Eukaryota; kingdom Metazoa; phylum Chordata; class Mammalia; order Afrosoricida; family Tenrecidae; genus Tenrec; species Tenrec ecaudatus. The sequence goes on along the minus strand of NC_134542.1, from coordinate 108,617,315 downwards.
CCCATTGCTCCACCATGGCTGTCTTGGGGATAAGACAGGTTACATAAGCAGGATAGACCCCTGGTTCAACTTACCTACAATTTCTTAAAGACAAGAATGAATCTTGTTCCTAATCCAGGAGTGCTGCTTTAAAATAGCATATTTTTATACACAGGAGTTTTAAATTTCAGTATAATCAGGCTGGGCAGAACTTTTTTTTTTTATGCCTGTGCTCTTAGTTGTAGTATTACTATTTATGTAAGTGGCTTATTTCCCTAAAACTACAAATTTGTTATAGGCGGAAGAAGCCAATGAATAGCTGATTCAGCTTTAGGTACATCAACACACTTAGTGTCACGCTTGGCACAAAGAGAGGGTTCACACAGTGAAGATGTTCCCTATCCTCTCAGTCCTCAATAAGAAACCAAAAACAGAATCCCATTTAAGATAAAGTGGTTTCTCAGAGTTTAAAACAGTTATTCAGGTTCCTGAAATGCTCCTCCAATAAAGACTAAGTAAATATGTTGATTACATTTTTGGAGAGAATATTGTTTATTTCTCCCCTTTTTTATTGATGGGGATGAGGTTGATCATTGTGGAAGAAATTTTTTAAGATATTATTTAATATGAAATAAAAATATATACTTAATACCCCTCATATGCCAGAAGGGAAAGTTAATTGTTATACATATAAATATATATGTTTTATTTTTGCTGTAAATAGAAGTTTCAAAAAGTTTGTGGAAAAATTGCCCTGTCTTTTCATTCCATTTACAGTGAATACTTTGAATTTATTTTAGTGTGCATGTGTGTGCATGTACCTTTGTCTTCCAGGGTACTTTTAGTTCTACAGGGCTAAGAAAATAGAATTGGCTTGAGCAGTTTTACAGCTTACCTGTGTTGGTTCCTAAGTCCCTGTGAACAAAGTAAAGTCATTCTTGTTTTCATTTGCCATCCAGTCTGCTTAGAACCTTGGCAACTACTATGTCAAGTGGAATGAAAGGTCACCTAGGCGATCCTTATCTGCATAATCCCTGCCCTCCCCAAGGCCATTGTCACAGTTGTTGTATCACTCTATCTCATGGAGAGCTTCCCTCATTTTAATTTGCCCTCTACTAAGCATGACCCTGCATACTGAGTGGTGTTGGGGGAGAATATTAAAAGTAGCATGGACTGCTGAAGGGACAAGCATTCTGTCTTGTAGGAAATACAGCCAGACTGCCCTGTAGATAGAGGCAACGACGGCAAGAGTTCGTCTCACATACTTCGGACATGTTGTCATCAGAGACCAGAGTCCCTGGAGAAGGACATCTTGTCTGCTGGGGCACGCGGGGGGCCAGGAGGCCAGTGAAGATGAAGAGGCCCTCGCAGAGGAGTGGCAATCCATGGGCGCATGCGTAGTAACAATCATGGGGCTGGCCCAGAACCAGGCAGTGCTTGCGTTTGCTGTGCCGAGGTGGCTGTGGGTGGGGCTGAACTCAACAAGTATGATGTCCTTTTCTAGGGCAGAGGGTCCCCCTAACGGACACAGATCTGAACACTCCACAAACATTTAAACCCAGAAGTAACAGACCAGCGTGTGTGTATGGAGAGAGAGAGAGAGAGAGAGAGAGAGAGAGAGAGAGAGAGAGAGAGAGAGAGAGAGAGAGAGAGAGAGAGAGAGAGAGAGAGAGAGAGAGAGAGAGAGAGAGAGAGAGAGAGCGCTTATTCTCAAGTACAGTTATGTCAAGGAACCCTTTCCTGGCATTCAAATACTTTCCAAGGCAGGCGTCCTTAGTCACAGCTGAAAGTTGTAAACTGGCCTGTCATGTAATAAATATATTCAGGTTACTGTTTGGGGTTTGTTTTTTTTCCCCCTTCTTCTTCCTCCCAACTGACACACAGTCCATGTTCTATCCGGATGATTCTTACTCGACATTTCTCTGAGGACATCAAAACTGAGACCCTTCACCTCTTCCTTTTCATGGATTATCCATCTCTGACTTTTCATTTTCCCTCCAAGTGGATGAACGAGTGACTTGGCACGGTCTGCAGGAGGAGTGGACGCCACTGAAAACTTTCTAAGGAAACCAGTAATGAAATCACGTTATGATGAAACAGATGACGCGCTAGTATTTCAACGGAAACAAACGCTCATGCACAACCACAGCATAACCACGATCGCTACTTTCACGACAAGCAGAGGCATGTCAGCAGCCTGCCGACCACTCCTATCATCTAGCAGATGAAGCCAATGGGCCTTCGCAGAGTGTCTCTTAGTCTTAGCTCTGACTCACTGTACTGCTTGGAAATTTCCCTCTCATGCGGGGTAAACGTCTGCAGAGAGACGAGTTATTAATTTGACACTTCAGGGGTATATTTATAATGGAGCTAGGTAACTTTTAGTAGACAGTATCTTCGTTTAGGCTTTCCTTGCTCAACAAAACACTAGCACGCATTCTAACATTGGCATGCTGAATTTGTTCAGTAGAAACGGCAGCTGGTGGCACAGGCAGTGTGTCCTTTGCTATTTAACATCTCTGTGACCTGGATTTAAATTTGCCGTGGCACAAAATGCAACCTCAGTTCTCTCCGAAGGCTATTAAGTCATTCACAGGCAGGCTTGTAGAGAATCTAAAAGACTAAAGAGCTCTTGGCAGTCTGTCCAACAACTACTCTTGTCTGTAAAGATGGTAGGGTTGATGATTTCTCTTACAGAGATTACTTACAGGGAAAAATGGGCTTCCTAAATCAACTGATATGGATACATTAAAAAGAAAAAACTATAGACTCTTTCAGTCAGGATGTCAGGAATAATTTAATGATTTTGTGGGTTTTTTTCCCCAAGAACATAAGTTTTACATCATTGTATATAGGATGGAGTCAGGATAGAGCCCAAAGCTGAAAGCAGACATGTTTCCATCCTATACCTATCATTATTCTCTCAGAGTATCTTAAAATATATTTTACTGTATTGTATTATCCTTTCCATTATCCCTGAATATCAGGATGAGTTCCTGTTGTACTTTTATAAAACCAGAACAGGGTAAGATTCTGATTTCATTAAATTCATCCTAAGTATACTTTTGTTCAAATCTTTCATTTTCTTTCCCTGTAGAAGAAAGAAAACGGCGATTTTTATTGACTCAGGAGGGAATGTCTCCTTTCCTTTATACCTATTCTTTGGAAAATCCATTCAATTTATGCCAACAATGGATAAATACGTAAATTAACCAGGCTTACTTCTCACCTAGCTTTAAGGGGCAAGCCCTTAAGCATAATTATGTTTAGAGTTGGTCCCACCTTCCTCCATGCTCTCCTTCCTTAGAACACCAGCTTCTCATTGAAGTTGGCAAGAATCCTCATTTAGTGAACACCGAGTTCCTGTTTACTATAGCAGACAAGGTGCTAATTGTTTCTAATGACCTCAGACTCGCTTTGTTATTTCTTAAGTGTGCTGTTCAGAATGGGGGCAGCCTTTCTTGTTGCTTTACTCACATGTCAAGCCAGGACGGTGCCACGGAAGGATTTTCTTTCACTGATAGCACACATTTGCATATGAATATTATCCCATATTAATTAAATGATGAGTTATACTATCACCCTCACACCCTGTCAACTATATGTATTTAATTCACCCAACCCGTACGGCTTCAATTTATAGTAAGCACATTGTAATCCCTTGAGGCTCTTTCAAACAGCAATTGCCATCCAGCTTAGAATTGTACAGAATTAAAATTACTCCACCGGGGCTTTCCAATGGACACATAAGGCAAAATAGACAGGATTTTAACTTTCTATTAACCACAGTCAAAAGTGGAAAAAGATTTCATTCAATATATCAAAAATATTATCATGGAACACACAATGAAAATGTATAAATTTTTAAGATAGTATAATCTTGGCCCTGGGTGTTGATGTCTATTGTGCCCTTTAAGCCACACTCTCTCTCTGTGGAGAATCGCACATGTGTAGTTTTAATGGTTACATGTGCCCGGTGACTCCTGTATTGCGTAGTGCCACAGTCGTGAACTGGCCTAAGGCATCCAAATCTGGACCCAATAACAGTTTCAGAAAACTGTGCTGAGTTCTTTGGGAAGCATAAAGATATGAAACAATAGAGCTTCTCCCCGAGGAGTGTATATGTTCATAGATACATGTATAAGCAAACATGACACACGTCAACAAGTAGCAGATGCCCTAGGAGAGGCCCAGGAAAAGTGTGTGCAGCAGTTTGGTCATAGGGAGAGAGAATTTGAACACACAAACAAAACAGACTGATTACTGGAGATAACATTTATCTAAATATGGCATGTACAGACACACACACACACACTCCCACACAACCTGAGTATCAAAGATGTCAATGAAGACAAATAGGTCGGAAAATTAACTGTTTACTTGATTGTAACTTTCCGTGTCCCCAGTCTTCAAACTGGAAACTAAGAAAACCTGTCCCAGGTTGTTATTAATTCTGTTTACTGCTTGACAATTTTTCACACCAAATATATCCCAACTCAAATACATTGCAATTTCAGAAAGGCTATCCTCAAAATAATAGAAATTTATCGATTATAAAACATTGTTTCATAAACAAGTGGCATCTAGTTGAGAAGCAATAAGGCTCACAGAAGAAGCACACCAGTCTGTGTGATCATGAGTTGTCGTTGGGATCAGGTATCAGGCATCAAAGACCCAGAACAAAAAAGTATATTGACATGAATGAGAGGGAAGGCAGAGTGGAGACTCACAGCCCATCTGTAGACAATTTGACATCTCCTCACGGAGGGGCCACAAAGAAGAGAAGAGACAGTCAGGGTGCAGTATAGCACTGACAAAACATACAACTCCCCAAAGCTCTCCATCATTCAGGATTTTGTGATTATCTGTTGCCTGCCACCTGCAGTAGGGGCAGCCATCATGTGACCATTACCAGACACGTCTGCAGAAGGGAATAACATCCAGAGGAGGACAACGTGGAAAGAAATTAGGGGAAAGGAAGGATTTGGTAATGTCATGGTATCATGAAACTCACCAACTCTGCCCCAAACTCTCTTCAGCTTGTTATATTACAGCACATTTCCTTATTCTTTAAATATCTACATAAAATAGTAGGGCTGCACATCACCTAATCACTGCTCTGCGGGCAATTCTGGCTCATAAGGACCTTTTAGAGCAAGGGAGAAGGGGCCTCTGGAGTTTCCATGACTATAAATAACTGAAAGCCTTGCTTTTCTTCCATGGAGCAGCTGGTGGTTTCAAACTACTAACCTTGCTGTCCACTATGCCTCCAGGGCTCCTTCAATTTAGCAAACACTAGGAAGGAAGAATATTATCTTATTTAATTAATAGCTGAATTGAATAGATTGTTCAACAATAACTTGAATCAGGTTGGCTTTGTATTATATAAATGCAATCTCAAGCACCTAATTAAAATCTGTTCATGAAGTGAAAATATGATTAACTATAAATACTAAAACAGCATAATTTAAATTCTTAATTCAGTTACTTCATGGTATATAGCAAAATGCACCATCTACAGCTATTATTTATAAAATTACTTAAGGATAATTATGAGACAACCAAGAGGTAATGTGGTCAAATTAAATTTTAATGGATTTTTTTAATCTTGTAACCATTTTTCTCAATAAGGCTAATTAGAACAAATACAATCTAATGATATTTTCTTTTATCATTTTGGTGGGTCTTGAATTGTTATTGTGGTCTATCCCATTGTGTCGTATGATTTTGATGTAGACAAAATAGCCCAAACTTAAATATGCTTCTACCAATTTGTGTTAATTTGTTTGTTTTCATTTTGATTGTTAAAAGATGGAAAACAGAAAAAGAATTTGCCTAGTGGGATCAAAATTCATTATCCTTAACAATACTTTTTCCCTTTGACTATGTCTACCATGATGCAAAAGAAAGTAATCTGAATCATAACATCTTTTTCAGGTTTTCATTGGTTTTGGCTAATAGCGCCACCAAACATATTTTACATTAAAACACGTCACTTTTTTCTGTAACAGGAAGAACACGTGATGTACATTGTCCTGATTTTCTTGAGTATTATATTACCCCGGGTGACATCTTCTACCTGTTGACGGGGGGCTGCAGTGCAAATTATATGAAGGAGAAAAGGAAAAACTTACAATCCTTCAACTTCATCTTAATGTACCTTCAAAAAAAGTGGTGTGAAATGGTATGAGTTGTCATAGAATGAAGAATAGTAACATTTGCAAATGACTAATATTCTAATATTCATTGTTAGAAATATCAAATATGTGATGTTGTCCTGGTCTGCCATTTACACTTCTCTTTTATTTACCGATTTCATAAAGTTTCACACCCTTGAAAATCCTAGGGAGCAGTTTCACTCTGGCCGATAGAGTTGCTATGAGTCAAAATGGACTGGAGAGCAGTAGGATTTTGTTAGCTTGTTTGTTTCCATTTATAAAACTGAAACCACAGATACCCTCCCTGGAACTGGAGGAACTCGACTATAGTTACATATTAGGCCGATGTAAAACCTATATTAATTATCATTGTGTCTACAAATGGAACCGTGATCTGTGGTATAGCTCGTACCACTGTTGCAGACTTGTCAGTTGAGCAAACACCTGGCACAAGCCCATGACAGCAATAGAGAGCTAAAGCCGAGAGATCAGCCAAGTAGCAAAGCCAGCTCCCACAGCACCTGATAGACCACGTGCAGACTTCAGTTCAACTCCAAGCGAAGTGAAAAACTGTCCAAATTTTGTTTCTTTCCTGATGAAATTTTAATTCTAGGATGATCTTTTTATGAAAATCTTACTTATATCAGGGTATTTGCTGTCCTATCTACACACCCTTCCTTTGTAGAACCAAACAGCCCTTTCTAGGAGGTTGCTGGTTGCCTTGTCTGAAAATCTTCTATACATTGGTTATTGAAGGCCTTGGAGCATATCTCTCATGGTCATAGAGCTGATTCAGATGAATATGACTCCTGTAGGATGGGGTAAAACTGCCCGTGTGGATTTCCAAGACTGTAACTCTTTTCAGGAATAGAAATCCTCAATTATCTCCAGCAAAGCAGCTGGTGGTTTCGAACTGCTGACCGTGCAGTTAGCAGCCCCACACAATACTCCACTAGGACTCTTTGAAGAATGACTCTTCCCTCTATCTCTCTGACTGCTTATCAGATAATAGCGACTATAGATCCTTTAATAGATGAGACTCATTCGAACTCATTCCTTTCCAAAGTGTTTCCATGAATCTCCTTCTAGTTCCTAGGGGTTCTCTATGCAGTAGAGCAGGCAGTGAGAGAAGGCTTTGTATGCAAGTGATGGAACAGGAGGACACTAGCCTCCATCACCCACCCCACCACCTGCCCGAGAATACAAATCCACTGCCATGGAGTCCATGCTGATTTTTAGTGAGCCTATATGAAAGCGTAAGAGCGCAGCTGGCAGTGTTGGGTAAGCATTGGACTGCTACACACAGGTTGGCTGTTCAAAACCCACCAGCCACTCTGAGATTATCTACTCCCATAAAGATTTACATAGTCAAAAATGCTATGTAAGTATTGTCAGGAGACACAACCCCGTCGCACCTGTCCTGCTTTTAAACTGTAGCATTTCCTGTCTTTGCTTGAATCACTGACTCTTGATACAAGTACAGGTTCTACATGAGCACAATGAAGTATTGTGAAACCCCCCTTCTCATGCTGTCCATTGTGATCCACACACTGAAATGCTTTGCATAGTCAGTAAAACTCAAAGAAGCATCTTTCTGGAATTCACTCCTCCTTTATGTACGCTGAGCAAAAGAAATGTAAGAAGTTGGACTATAAAGAACAGTGTCACATCGGGATTAAAGGAAGGCTTATTAATATTCTGCAACATGCAGATTACATGACTCAACCTTGCTTGCTGAGAGGACTTGAAGCACTTACTGAGGAAGGTCAAGGATTGCAGCCTTCAATAAGGAATACAAGCCAGTGAAAAGAAAACCCAAATCTTCACTCGATCAAATGGTAATTTAACGATATATAGACAAAAGATTAAAGGTATGAAGAATTTTTTTTCTTGGGCCCACAATCAAGATTCATGGAAGCAGCAGTCAGGAAATAAAAAAATGCCACATTGCATTGGGCAAATCTGCTGCACAAGACCTCTCTAAAGTGTTGAAGAGCGAGGAGTTGCCTTTCAGGACTAGGTTCACTTGACCCCAGTCATGGTATTTTCCATCTTTATAGAGGCAGACTACCTCATCTTTCTTCCTTAGAGAATATAGTTTATATTCATTTCCACAGAATGTCATGGATATAATTATTCCACCGTTCCCTATTTCCATGGTCTTACCTTGCTCCTGAATATTGCTTCACTCTCCTGTCACCCCTAGAAATGCTGGAGCCGTCCCACACTAGCCTCCTGAGGCTCTTTATGATTTGCTTTTTGCTTATGATCCATTTTGGAGTATTTGCTTCTGTTTTTGAAGCCTCCATGCTTTCTGGACTCAAAGCAAACTATTGCGACAGAGAGTATTTATGTTACACCCAAATATATAATTTAGAAGATTGTAAGAAAGATAATGAAATAACATAAAATGTTCCCTATGGAAGAAGGGCATTTCAGTGGCTGGTGGGTCATGAAAATCAGCATAAAGCAATGTCAGCTGTTCCCTGTTGGCTCCATTGGGCTGTTTAATCGTCACGTATTTCAAAAGGGAGGTGTTCATCCTAGTCATGTATGTAGTATGAAGTGACCTACTATGTGAAGGAACTTGCATATACTTAATATATGCCTGTTATATTATATGTCTCTATATTATAAGCCTTATTAACCTTCACCTTTCAGTTACATCCTTTTAGTGAAGAGTTTTTTGGTCACGATGATTAAGAAAGAAATCATACTTGCTTTTCTACGTGACATTTTTTTGTCTCCAAATATTACTGTCTGTGATAAATTTTATCATACCGTGGATTTTTTTCTTGAAACTTGGTCCCAACTTTTTAAATCATGAAACACATGAACAATATACTTTACTGCCCAATTAAAATATCTGGTGGCTCACAATGTCAGTCAGTGAATCATAATGCCTCAGACATAAATCAGTGAGGAACTACTTAAACTTGCACTTTGTAATCAGAGCTGCAAATTTTGGCAGCAGGCCACATAATCCGTGCTAAATGTGCAGCATGATTCTATTCCAGTAAAATATTAACAAAATGTAGAGCCGCTTTTACTTGGTGGACGATCTAACAGCCTCTCAGCAGAAAGCCTTTGTCCATTTTTTACACAAACGTCTTTTCCCTGATGATAAATGCATTTTGTAATTTTCATGATGAAGTGGTAGGAGAGTGTAACTGTGCCCTTTTAGTTCTTTGTAGTTTTTAATCTCTCTCCTTTGGATATGTAAGCTACAATTCAACATGAGTTGAAATATTTGTATGCATTTCCTGTGAATTAGTTTATTCTTTGTAAGCCTGCTAAAAGTATTCTAGAGTCTTGGGTTTATAAAACATGTATATATTGTGAATTCCCAAAGCATAGAAGTATTCTAATTTATAGTCACAAAATATTAAGATTACATAACGCAAACGTATGCTTTTAAATACCCATTTTTGTTTTGTATATGTTTTGCTTTGTCACTCTCTTGTTTTGGTTGTTCATTATATTGTACTAACTCATGCTTAAGCGCTTAGTACATTATTTTCCATACCATTGTGTGAAAAGATTCCTTGGTACTTTTTCTCCACTGCCTATTTACAGCCTTTCAAAAATGGGAACTCAATGTTTCCATCTTATTACCTACTCTTCTAAAATGATTACAGTTCATTTTCTTTTCTTTTTTTTGAATTCTTCTTTTTAATTCCACAGAGTTCAAACTCAACACTTTCATACCATTTCTTCTAACATTAGTTGAGAATATATTCTATGCTCACTATCTACTTGGCAACCTCCAGATTCATGCTAACCCCATTCTAGCCGGTTTTAATCTAACACAGTTTTACTGAATTTGTGTTAATTGAACTCTCAAGTGGCCTTTAGGCTATAATGAGTTTTTTTTGTTGTTCATTTATTTTAAAAATAATTATTATTAAAATTATTTTCTGATTGCCATAATAACTAGGTCGAATAACCAAAATTGATCTCATTATTGTTTCACCATATAGTTTCATCATATCTGTTTCTGTATTGACTTCCACATGCTTGTAAATGACATCACGGCTGACTCAGAGTCATCAAGTCTCTTAACCAGGGAGTGATTTTCACTAACACTGTTTACCATACATTACAAGTCATCCAGTTTTCCTTTGCAGGGACTTTTGTCTGCCAAGTCTTTGACATTCAAATCAAGACAACTGTAGACATTTCTAAGAAGTCTACACAATTCTAGAAGTTTCTATGCTTCAGTCCAGACTTATCCTCTCCCTACACACACACACACACACACACACACACACGCACACGCACACACACACACCAGTCGTCATGACCTCTTATAGTTCTATATAATCCCAGGGTTAGCAGTTCAAAACCACCAGTTGCTCCACAGAAGAAAGATGTGGCTCTCTAATTCCTGTAAAGAGTTACAATCTCAGAAACCCCCAGGGCAGTTTGACTCTGTCTTCAAGGGTCACGGTGTTGGAATGTACTTCGTAACAGATTTGGTTTTTGTAGATTTATTTTATGTTCATCCATTGTCCCAGTCACTATCATGAGCCTCACGCTTCATTCTTACTTCGTTCTCTCTGCTACTACTCATTCTTTCTAGAAAAATTCTCCCCACTTTCACCTTTTGAGACCTTTTACCCACTCAAGATCGGGCTCAGTCACTATTTCATCCCTGAAGTTTCTCCTCAGTTCAATGGTTTAAAATTAGGCTCACTTTTACAGCCTTTCTTTCAGCATACTTAAAATCCAATAGTCCTTAAAAGCTCTATCATGTCCATTTCAATCGCTCCTTAGTTTTGTATGTGTTTTTTCACAATTACCATATACACTCGAATATAAGCCGACCCGAGTATAAGCCTGGGAAACCAGAAAAACTGATTGACTCTAGTATAAGCCTAGGGTGGAAAAGATAGAATCTATTGGTGAGTTTCAATAATCAAAACAAATGAAAATACAATTACTAAAAATTGAGACATTAGTGGGGTAATGCATTTAAATCTTTATTTTCAATAAAAACATAATTAAAAGGACAACAAGTCATTTAACATTAGTAAACCAGCAGAGTAAGTGGAAAATAGGTTCAACAAAAACAAGAAGGTATCAACAATGATGCCTTAAGAGTACTATTCCCTGAGCTCAATTAGCAACCAAGCTAAAATGTAAAGAGTTAAAATCCTTCAAAACTGAATTCCTCATCATCATCCGGATCCCAAAGCAGAGCTTCAGCTGGTGTGAGGTCATCATAGACGCTGTCCTCACTGAGATCACCGTCATCACCATCACTGCTGTCATTTTCATACAAAGCACAGTCTTCACTGCCATCCACAGCATTACTAATACTACATTTCTGGAAGGCACGTCGCACCATGTCTTCTGGAATGTCTTCCCGTGCATTTCGAACCCACTTTGCTATGAACTCTATTTCAGGTGTCAGGCTTCATGAGATTTCCTCCTTTTGTTAGTCGGGCTTGACCCTGCAGTGTCAGCAGGGCTTTGAATTAACAGGAGAGAAACGGCAATCACCCGCGAGATAACGGGCACTTGTCCCGTTACCTCAGCGAGATGTTACACCTCGCTGGGGTACCACTGACCTGTGTATAAGCTGAAACCCATTTTTTGTGCTTATACACGAGTATATAGGTAGGTTATCAACTCATTAATGGTAGAAATCATATCTTGTTCACGTTTCACTGCTTCCATTAGCTCAGTGGTTCTCAGCTTTCCTAATGCTTTGACCCTTTAATATAGTTCCTCATGTTGTGGTGACACCCCAACTATTAAATTATTTTCGTTGCTACCTCATCACTGTCATTTTGCTACTGTTACGAACCGGACGACCCCTGTGAAAGGGTCATTCAACCCGCAAAGGGGTCGCGACCCACAGGTTGAGAACCGCTGCACTAGCTGGTAGAATGGTGTTTATATATATATACACCCCAAAGTGGCTCAGCTCACCACATCTGTGAAATAGGAGCTTGTTGTTCCGCATCTTTGTAAAGGCGAACTGTGTTGAAGTCAAGTTTAGACTCACCTTCCAACTCCTCTAGCTGTTGCAGCGGGCGCTGATGTCCTGCCCACTCCGGTTTGTGCGCTACACGCTAGCTGCGTCATTTAATCGAGCACTTCGAGTCTACCCGGCTGTGCTGTCCTGCATTTCAGTTGGCCGCGTTAATCTCACCCCCCAAACCAGACTATTAAATGCTCAAGAGCATCAAATGTATCTCTATTCTTCCAAATTGCATATTCAAATTGATACCTTCCTATAGATTCCAAGATAGTATTTTACATACCAATATACAAGTAAATGTAAAATAAAAATACATTGTGCTTTGCCCACCTATTTATTACCTTATTATCAGTAATGTATCAGAAATATCAATCTATTTATAGTAGTTGTAGTGCTTGAAGTTCAAGGGAGCCAAAGTCAGTGGCAGTGATTGCAGGTGAAGAATATCCAGGTACTTTTGTGCACATACCTGTTACTAAGATATATTTAATTTCTGCCATGCTAGAGCTATAGATTATTCATTCTGCTCTGAAGGTTTTCACATTTATTTTGAAAATAATTGGTTTAATCAGTGAAAAACAAAGCTATATGCTAGAGAGCTTCATATCCATAACAAAAGTGTTAATCCTGAAGACTTTAACCCATAAATGTATGGGAAGACCTCAAATGGTTTGTGGGAAAATTCTATTACCCGTCAATGACATTTTTCTATAACTTTTCTGCAGTCACCTAGCATTTATAGTGATATTGTTTTTCTAACTTAAATAATAAATAAGATGATCAAATCTGAACCAAAAAACCATCATACTGGTAAATCTTTCTTTTCTATCTTGTTTATTAAATTTGGCTTTTCCTTTCGATTTTGCCTACAGTGTAGTTCACATCTCAAGGAAAAGGAAAAGTTGAAAATACAGCCAGATCAAAGAGCCTTCAGCCATTGGGGCTGGCAGCCATTTAGCAAAACTGCACATTTCTCCCGTTCTAATAGGCAGGGTGTTTGTTTGTGTTTTTTTTTCCTGTTCTATTAGTTTGAGACCCAGATTTTGGGATGTTGAAAGGTAGTGGGCTATATGAAGAGGCAGGCATGCCGATGGAGAGAGGCTCATTCGTTACCTGCTATACGCAGACGACACAAGCTTGCTTGCTGAATGTGAAGAGGACTTGCTGCACCTGCTGATGAAGACTAAGGTCTGCAGCCTTCAGCATGGGCTACGACTCAATGTAAAGAAGACCCCGAATCCCCACGGCCTCATCCATGAACAGTATCATGATAGATGGAGACGAAGGTGAAGTTTAAAGCCAAGGACCTCATTTAGCTTGGATCTACAACCAATGCTCAAGAAAGCAGCAGACAAGTAATGATTGTCAAGGTGGCACAGGGCGGAGCAAATTGTCCTGGTGCAACTAGGGTAGCTATGCATTTGATGACATCTAACAACAATATCAACAAAGGCATGTGGGTATAAGGACTATCAGGATACATAACTAACTCCTAATATTGTAACTAATGTTTATAAAATCTCAAGCTAGGAAAAAAATGTCTCTAATAGAATTTGGATTAGAATGACTGAGGCTCAGAGAGGAACCAAAATATCTAACAATCTGAACCCAAAGTCAGGCACCAATTATTTTTTAAAATTTCACCATGAAAATAATTCCCCCAAGATTTAATCATCTTGAGATCTGTATACGGGGTCTGGATAAGTGATTCAGTCTAAATATGAGGAAAATAACTTAATAACTTGCTGCAGCCAATTCTGAAACTTTAAAGTATCCCAAATCCAACTGACCTGGGACCAATATAAAGTCAAGTCTTGGAGAATTCACAGTGTATCATAAACTGAAAAATGCTACAAATTTCCAAATATCCATTTGCTGCTCTTTCTAATATTTCACACATATAATCTCCTGAAGAATGAGAAGGATATGTCCATTGGTGAATTTAAAATGTATAAATTACCCTTGGGAAAAAGTATCCCCTGAAGCTTACACAGATGAAAAGTTTCTTATATTACGGCACTCCCTCTCGCTTCAATAAAAGACACCTTGTCCTAAGGACATCCTTGTCTTCATATGGCCTTTGTTTGAGCCGATCTGTCCTAGATTGAAAATGACTTGGCTTGCTCAATATCAGGGCCATTCCCAATGTGTAGGTGACCTGCTTTTATTTAATTTTGAATTTAGCTTCTATTCATTTTATGATTGTACTCTATTTTGGTAATTACGTGCAGGCACCCAGAGGGTTTTTGTTGATGGTAACATTAAAAATTAATAAGTGAATGAATTGATATGATGATTTATATTACACAGAGAGCCCATAAGGCATCAGTAAAAGATGTTATTCGGTCTTAGCATAAGATTATCAGGAAAAATAGTCTGACACACACGCCAAAGTTCAGTCCTAAATATAAACTTTTAGTGCATGCCTTACTCCTCCTGCACACCCTTCCTTCATTGCTCCCCAACTCCCATCTTACATTGAGGCTCACAGTTTGCTTCTGCAACAGCCGCCCCATCAGTGCCATCCATCTCCCAGAGCAGAGACTGCAGGCACCCATCCCTCTGCTCCTTTGTCCCTAATCTGTCTAAACCAGCGCCGCTTTTTCTTCCTGTTAAGCTGTGCTGATCTCTTTCTTTCCTCTCATGCTGTCACCATAAGTGAGTTCGGTGCCTTAAAGATGATAAAATTAAGCTGATGGATATCTTTTCTTCCCGTTTTTGATTCCCACATGTAACCACTTAGGATGCACAGCCTAATGTTTGCGATCGGATGTCCAGTTTTCTCAAAATGAAAATCACCATGAGCAGCCATGGCTTTATTTACAATGTCTGTGAGAGCTGAACTAGGCCTTCATAATTGCACTAACGTATTTGCTTTATTTGGGTTTTGTAAAAAGTAGGTTCTTTTATTTTTTATTTTTAAAGTATGTGATGATTGAAACTGAGAGACAAAATTTAGATATAGGACCAACTTCTCTGTAACCTGATGATAGGAGTCATAACACTTAGTGGTTAATTCTTTTCAAATTAGGATATAAGGATTTTCAATATTAATTCTTTGCACTAAGTACTGTTTTAAATATAGCATCTATTATTACAGTTTCTAAGTATTTATTAAGAACACTTGCTTTCCCTTGTACACCAAATGGAGTGGAAATTTCCAGGTGTTATTTTCAAGTTCTGTATCCTCAAGTTAGGACTGATGACTCATTACATCTCTAAGCAGGTGAATGCAGGTGCAGAAAAAGTGCGGCTTCAATTGATCACACCTGTGAAATATTTAGCCTACAAGACAATAGCTTTTTAAAGGTTAGTCCTGAGTGTTCTGTCTTGAAACAAAAATGTTTCCAGATTTATCTGCTTTGAAATTGAATACTTTCAATAAATGTATTCTGCTTATTTCTCTACCTTTGTTGTATTTTTTAATAAATGTAGTTCTCTAATCTAATTTGACTTCATTAAAGTTTCCACTGAGATTTGGTAAAAATTGTTTTTCATAATTTTAACAACTTCTCTCTATTTTTTTTTACTTTCAGGTAATGGAATAATTTACCTACAGAGACAAATAGATTAGTGTTGCATAAATTCAATCTTCATAGAATAAAAATTAAATTGATTTTATTAATCAAGGAACTATCTAAATGAATATTTAATATTTTAAAATAAATTGTTAAGTACAAATACTTCTTATTTCAAATTAGAAATAACAATTCATATTTCACATTGCCTTTACTATGTTGTATTCTGTCAATATATTTCATTGACTTAAAAATCCCTGAAATAAACAGCAAATTCATTTTCTAATAGTATAGGGAATTTGTCTATGAAAACAAATGTTAATAGAAGGTAATATTGTTTATTTTTAATTTTTTATGTTATATTCTACAGTAAGTCTAATCAAAGGTGCTTTAATAACTCTACTGACAAAAAATCAGCATCATTTGCCAGATCAAAAAATAAGGAAGCTTTAGCCTTAATTAACTTTGTATTTTTTATGGATTTATAATTAGAAGTGATATGAATTCACTAATAGTGCTTTGCAGATAAGATGGAGAGCCCATTTATTATTGTTTCAATGTGTTTCTTAGTGTGTGAATGCAAGAAAGAAGAGAGAAACTAGCACCGAGTAGAAGAGAAAGAAAGTCTACATATTCATCTTGCTGCGCTGCTGTTGCTTTCAGACCCTAAGGAGTCAACTCTAACTCAAAGTCTCCCTTGATAAAACAGAGCCATACACTGCCCAGTCCTTTGTCATCCTCAGTTACCTGAAAAAAGAGGAAGACGCTTAATTAGGTGGCTTGACAATGTTTGAGCCCAATGTTTTACCCGCCATGTCAAGCCACCTAATTAAGCGCCTTTCTCTTTTTTATTGACCCTCTACATTACCAAGAATGATGTCTTTTTTCAGGTATTTGTTTCGTTTATTCACATTGAACTCCTGTTGTGAAGCCAATGTTTTAGGCATTGTGATATAAGAGGAGGTAATCCCCCCAAGAAGGGAATTCTTCTGGGCAGAGGAGAGCTTTCATAGCACCCATTTTCCCCACTAAGTGAGCATCAAGCAACCCCCCCTGAGTTAGTGCACCCAGTGGCATTGCCTCTGAAGGTTCTCTCTGGTCACAGTGAATTTTTTCATAGAAACAGTTTTGCTGGAACCTCATTTTTTGTGATGGCCAATTTTTGAGAACAGCATGTGGCTGTGAAATTTTGTTCCCTGCTCAAGAAAAGTGCTGCAGAAACTGTTGTGAGGTTGAACACAGCTTACCAGGATGGTGCTATGGGGAAAACTCAAGTGTACGAGCGGTTTTCTGGTTATAAAAGAGGTAATATGTGGATTGATGACAAACCTTATCCTGGACATCTATCAACTTGCCGAACTGGCTCGAATGTCTACATGTTGTGCATTTGGAGTTCATTCCACCAGGCCAGACTGTTCATCTCTCTATTTAGAGGTTCTGAAAAGACAGCGCATCAGACGGGGACTGGTTTTACCACCAGGATAATGCACCTGCTCACGCAGCCATCTCAGTGCTCCAGTTTTGGGGCAAAATAGCATGTCTCCCTTGCCCAACACACCTGACATACCTGACTTCACTTCATGCAACATCATTATGTTTCCACGAATGAAGAGAGACATGAAAGAACATCAATTTGGGGAAGCAGAGGACGTGAAGGAAAACAGGAGGAAGGTGCTGTCAGCCATGAGTTTGAAACCATTTCCAAGAATTGAATAGCAGATTTGACAAATATATTAAGTGTAATAGAGAGTACTTTGAAGGTGATAAAGTTGTTTTGTAAAACAAAATTAAATACATAACTTTGAAAAAGAAAACAGTTGTTTGGGGGGCGGGGGAGCAACCCCTTATACACTGGGTTAAAATACTGAAACTTTCTTCAAGAGTTCAGATTCTAATTTGGCTCTTGCAAACAAAATATAACCAAATTATGATATATGTATTACATTAAATATTCGAGAAAATATGGTACAAAAAGTCCAGAAGAAAGAATGGTTATTTCATGATATTTTAGGCAAATTTTGATGTATAACTTTCAATAACTGAAACTTCCTAGAAGAAAATTAAGATGAGTATTTTAATGAAGTATTCAATGATACATCAGTTGTGGGTAACTAAATCCTACTACTAATGCTTTTGAAATATCAAATTTTTCTTTATGTCACTCTTTTGAACAGAAAATGTCAATTACTGGGGATGTGGGGGGCAGATAAAATCAAAACTCAGTCCTTCTCATTTCTCAAAATTTTTTTATCAAGTCTGCCTTTATACCTCTTCCCCAGATTATTCCCGATATATCTTATCTTTATGAATACATTCGCAGAGAGACATGAGATGATTATTAACAAGTTCCTGTTTGTGATTATGTGCCCAATAGATACACAATGATTATTACTGAATGATCTTTCAGGAAACCAACTGGAATCCACTGTTGTAAGCTTGTTTCAGAAGCTTCTTTCTGAAAGTGGAAACATTTGACGGAGTAACCGTCCACAGAATACCTACAGGTGACGCCCGTGCTACTTTTTGACTTGTCCTTAAAGACCAGTGAGGAAGAAGCCCAGTATCTGGCATTCCACAGCCAGCTTTGACAGAAAGGAGAACGGGGAAACGAATGACCAGGCACAGAGGAATGCCATCTAGTAACTCACAGGAATGCTATTCCAAGTTAAGATTGAAAATCAAGAAACAAGGGAACAATTTGTTTCCCGAGGAATGTAGTGTGTCCAGTAAAGAGAGGAGTCCTGGTGTTATAGTGGCTACATGCCTACCACTAACTAAAAGGTCAGAAGTTCCAAACCAGCAGCCACCCCGCAGGGGAGAAGCAGTGGCCATCCGCTCCCCTGAGGGTTTGTTGTTAGGTGCCATTCAGTGGGCTCTGACTCACAGCGGCCCCAGGTGAGACACAAGGAAACCCTGCCTGCTCCCAAATCATCCTCACATGGGGCTATATGCTTCAAGTCTTGAAAACCATATGGATCTGGTCTACTCTGTCCTACGGGGCCACCATAGGCAAAATCAAGTCAACAATGGTGAGTTTGGTGAAAAAACTTAATACACTCGAAATGATAGACTTTGTCCAAATCTTTGGAGAGTCAATAATTGGTTAAATATACCAGGTTCTAATTTTTAAGAAACCTAAGTAGGGTAAATGAAAGAGAGATGCTAGCATCAACAAACTTAAAAATACTATCTTTAAATGTTAACATTTTAAGTGAAAAAAACAAACAAACAACTAGAAGAAGGTTATAATTAAGACAGTTTATTTGAAAGACTAGCCCCCTCCATCATTTAGCGATTTCTGTTACTAAACAAACCTTAACCAATATCAATAATTTTCCCAGGAAAAAGTGACATGGAGTTTGACAACTAGTGTTCTAATTTCCCCACCAACAGAAATGGCAGCGACATTAAGCCTTGACTATTAATGACAGCAGATCTGTTTGATGTCACCAGAGTGAAGATTTGATATGTAAATAATTCAAATTACTTGCTTTCACAGTTTGGAGAGACTTTCCATAATTTGTTTCCCTCATTTTTACATACTCAGTAGCAAAAGTTACATTGCATATCCTTTATTTTCTATCTTATTTTGATGTGATGTATTATATTTAGTCAAGTCTCATTATAATGTGATACAAGCTGATGTGTCTTAACGCTGCAACGCGTGCTGCACACACTGCACAGGTGCTGCCCGTCGGAATACAATTAGAGGAGCTGCCCTTCTATTTAGGCATGTTTTAGATTATGGATTACAACCGAGTAATGCAATGACTGCTCTCTTTGGCACTGCTCACTTGCTGTGAAAGTTTGGACCATGTACCACATTGCTATGGTATTACTACACCCCCCCCGCCCCATCTTGCTTGGTTGTTTGTAGGGTAGTTCTAGCCTCCTCCTCCTCCAGTGCAAAGAAGAGGTCACCAACCCATTTTCTAATCGACGCTGACCTCCGTTTCTAGGCGCCCCGCCCAGGCAAAGCCACAGAACAGCGCAGTGTGGGCATTGAAGAAAGTGAGATTAAGAAGCTTGCTCTAATTCTTTTAATTCCTCTCTCCTCTTTTAATGTCTTCGGGCACCGCAGCTGTGATGCATTAACACAGTTAGCCGACCCACTTTCAAAGAAGGGATTGGGGCTGCTTTTGTCTTTCTCGCTGCCCTGGCACCAGTTGTGTTTGATATCTGAGAGTGACCAGGTGTTCAGCTGTGTGATGAGTCAGGAGGAATCTAGCAGATGAAGTCATATTGAGGAAGTCTCCGGGGGCAACAGACACCCTCTGAAGCATTCAACTGTTAAGACTTATTCCAGGAAATCTTTAAAGTGTCTGCAAGTCTGTATTTTTAATAGATTTTGATGATTCTTTCCTTGTCAGAGTATCATGCAGTCAATATTCCATATCAAATCCACCCCCTTGTTCTGTATTATCTATTTGAAGTGCTTTTTTTGTTTAAATACATAACATATTAATTTTTGAGGAAGGTTTAAAACTAATACTGTGGCCTGAAAAAGTTAGAGCACATTTCATAAATTGTTATTATATTCCTGTAATTTTTAAGATCTACAATGTCTCATTTTATTAAATTAGAAATAAAATATAACTGCTAATATTCTTTGGCTTGACCATTTTTATTCTTCTACATCTATTATGTTTCAGAGAAATGAAAAATATTTAACTAAATGTAGGCCTCAGAGACATATTTTTATTATTAACATTACCATCTAAGACAACTGTATAGCAAAAAGTTACAGAAGATTAAACTTTGGTCAGATGAGAATAGGTATAAGAAAAAAGTTAAAATATTCATTCAGGAAAAGTTTGGAAAGTGAGTTAATTTCATTTTCTAATTTATCTCTTTTTAAATTTCTCATAGCATTTTTAAACAAAAAGTATACATTAATTCTCTTTATATGTGTTCATTAATTTCATTTACCTATAATTCACACTTTTTGTGTGTGGACCAAAAACTTCCCTAGGGTGTTTGAGACTAAGCCTCCTGGAAGCTGTATTCTAGGTGGGGCTTATCTACCTGGGGGTGGGGGGGGTGTCTTTGGGCAGCCCGAGTGGCTGGAACTTGATACCTAGCAGAATGGTGGCATGTAAGAAAGCATAGGGATTTGCATCAGTACATATTACAATCATGAAAATGCTGTGGAGTTTAATTATACTCTGATACACGAGGTCATGAGTCACAATTGCTCAGTATGAAATTAGCAGAAAGAATGAATTCTCTCGCTTCCATATGTGATAGGTACAATATAATGTGAGTATTCCCACATGCCTTTTTACTCTTGCAAGATACACAGTATTCTCTGCTGGGATTTCACTGTACGGAATACCTGACAACAATCTGGATGGGTGGGATTTGCTTGCGTGGGAAAAAAAACACAGTTGATGCTGGGAGGTGTCACAGAGGAAGAGAAGAAACTCAAGAAACAATCTATACTAGTTTCATGGAACATCTTAGTTGACTGCTAAAGGAAGAAGTAGCGACAAGTGCTATGCTAGTAGGCAGTGAAGGATATGAAACGATTGCCAGGTTTGTTGCACATAATGAGCAAAACCTTCAGAAAATATGTTTTAAACATTCTGATGCCTAAAACCAATCTTAAACTTAATGATTTTAACTTGAAAAGTTTGTTAGAATTCTTTTATTTATCAAAAAATTTAATATATTAAAAAACCAATTGACTTAAAATGCAAACCCTCCATCTTCAGTGGGGAAATTTGCTTCAATGGTAAACTTGAAATCATATTTATTAGTTAGTTTAGTAGTACAATTAATAGTAGTAAAATTAGGCAATAGCTCATAATATTCTGTTATTGGATGAGGTTTTCTGAGCTACACTGCTAACTAATAGGCTGACCATAAATCACAGCCATCATTTACTATGTTAGAAGGTTTTACATAATTTATATTTAGTGTTCCTTATCAATTTTATCCTCTTTTGAATATTTCCTCTCTAATTGATCAGGATTCCACTTTATAATCTATAATGAAGATTACAACATTTCATTTTTATTTGGGTACAAAGACAAGGCATATTCCATTTGAATAAGTAGTGGGATCGTTTAGACACGGTTTCAGACATCCTTATCTACTAGATCTGGAAAAAGTATGTCTGTAAATATAAGCTTTGTAAATCTAAGCATAGAAACTGATAGCAATCATTATTAGAAAAATATTAATTGTGACAATTTTTCAAATATTGGAATTGGTTTTAGTCTGTCACCTATCTTCTAAGTTCTGTTTTCCTTATGGCCTCACTGATATATTGTTCCTAGAATAATAAACAGATCCTCTATATATTTGATGTCATCTGGCATCACTGAGACAATTCAAACAAACCACTTGACACCTTAACTGTTGTTTCTTGAGTATGAATGAGAGAAATAAAAACATCACCATTTACACAGTTCTGCAAGTAGAAATCTCCTCCAGGGTAAAGGAAAGCCACAGAGCCTGGACAGCTTATTCTTGAATTACTATCAAGTGCCCTCTAGAGGTCAAGGAGTGATACTCATGACATTGGATAAATGTGTCCCTGGTACCAGACACCTTCTGGAGAAAGATGAGGCTTTCTACTCCTGTAAGGAGTCACAGACTCAAAAACCCACAGAGGCAGTTCTAATCTGCCCTGTAGGGTTGCTATGAGTCGGAATCAACTCGATGGCAGTGAATTTCTATTTTTGCAATGTTTGTCTACATGGACTCCTTGCCATCATCTTCCTTTTATCCAGCCCCACACCCACCCGCACCACGGGACTCGCCTCACCTCAAAACACTTATTCCACTTTCTGTCCATATAAGTTAATCAATCCTAGGTTTCATATACCAAATAACAGAAAAGCATATAACATGGCTTCAGGAGGGTGATCTCCATGGACATAACAATTTTGAGATCCACTCTAAAATGAACAAAGAAAAAAAATAAACAAAACAATACAAACAAAAATATGAAAACATTTGGAAAGCAGATCAGGGCCAGCCTACATCATAGTGGGGATCTACTGATAAAGGCAGGCTAAGGTTTTTTGCCTTTGCTCTTCTATCCTCCTCTCTCTCCACCTCTCTGTTTAGCGACCACTTTCTGTGCGACCCCACGATGGCCATGGACTTTTTTTAGCATACCTACACTATACTTCCTTTTACATTTCACCCATCCCTCGACCTGGCATTTATCCGAAAGGGTTATAGTGATGATCCTAAAAGAAAAAAAAATGAGCACAGATCACCAGGCCTTTCTTCCGCAATGCTCCGGTAGGTGCATTTGAAATGCCAATAGGTTAGTAGCCCATTGGAAACCGCTGGTCCATTTCCGAATAGCCAATTAGCAAGACAAGCACATGGTAACAAGTGCTTACTTACTAATCTGTAGGAAACAGATTCACATGAATTTATACAGTGAACAATATGCAAAACAGTTAACTAAAGATGAACACACGAGGAAGTCCAGGCTGAACTTGTTTCTTGGGTAATCTGCCCCTGCTGCTTGGGCTACTCAGGGTCCTGTTCTATCTGTTATGTGCTAATAAAATAGCAGGATTCCTTGCCAGGGGGAAAAAAGCCATTGCCTCTTGTTGAAAAAAAAAAGTTAAGTTCTACGAGCTATTCTATATGGGGAACAAAGTTCTGGAAATATCTCCCACCTGATACCTACAAGGTTAGTAGTTTGAAACCAGCAGCTGCTCCACAGGAGGGCAATCAGGCCTTCTATTCCTGTAAAGAGTACTGGTCTTTACTCTTTACCCTGTCGTACAGGGTTGCCGAGGTGGGATTGACTCGATAGCAGTGCGTTTGGCTTGGGGACTGGGTCTTAGTTCTGTTAAGAACAGCGATCTGACTTTAAGCAAGCCAACAGTAATTTAGATGCTAGTTCACTCGGGGTCAAAATTATATTTGACCATCCCCATCCCCTCCTCATGAAGAGCTCTGGTGATGACGTCAGTAACTAACAACGATCTGAGCAGTTTGATGAGTGGTTCAAATACTCCAGCAGCTCTGATTAAAAAAAAAAGATGAAACGATCGGCTTCTTTACATATTTATAGCACGTGAAAGCTTACGTAGGTCACTGTGAGTTGGAGTCTCATGGCAGCAGCAGTGAAGAAACCATTGGGTAAACCGGCCACACTGACTGCATGTGCTACACAAGGCTTCTTGAAAGCAGTGAAGAGCAAGGATGTCACTTTGAGAACTATGTGGTACCTTCTCCCAAGCGATGGCACTTTCAACAGCCTCATGTGCAGGTGAAAGTTGTATATTAAAAATGAGGCCACAGCACAATGAATCACGGTGCTAATGAAGAATACTGAAAGTACCATAGACTACCCAAAGCAACCAAACAAACGTGCCCTAGGAGAACAGCCAGAGTGCTCCTGGGAAGCAAGGATGGCAAGTCTCCGCCTCATGTACTTTGGTCGTCATATCAGGGGAGATCAATCATTGAACCCGGGCGTCATACTTGGTAAAATTAAGGGTCAGCAAAAAAGAGAAAGACCTGCCAGGAGCTGAACTGACCTGGTGGTTGCAACAATGGATTAAAGCATAATAACCATGAGGATGGCTGAGGACGGGCGGTGCTCCTCTTTGTGCACAGAACTGCTGTGAGTTAGAACTCGCACATCACCCAGTAAGAACAACATGAGTGGAAATCAACTCAGTGACCGTGGGTGGGTCTAGTGCCGATCATGTACAAAGTCTATAATATTATGTAGAGGAGCACTAATGGCTGTCACGGAGAGAACCCAGCAGGCTCCAGGTGGAGAATGGTGAGTGTTGAGGGTCCTCCTGTCACTTGGATGGTCAGGACGGTGCTCTCGAAAGCTTTGGGAGTTTAGCTGCAACCGGAATGAGGAGGAGGCGAACGTGTGCACATCTAAAGGGAGAGCAGTGACAAGAGAGGGACCAGCAACCGCATCCTTTTTGCGCTGAGCGTGGCCAGGACGAAAGTGGGAGGAGCTAAGAGCCAGGGACCAAGTGAGACAAGTGTAGGCCGAGTGAAGGAAAGGTGAAGATTTACATAGAACCTTGGATTGGCATTTGTATTCTATTCTATGTGGAAGGAAATCTATGAGGTGACAAAGAGTAGATTCAAATAAAGTTAGGAAGGGTAAAGCAGAATTGATGCCTTTGAATACGGTTTGAAAATAGCCCCGATATCCCATGGATTTCTCGGGGAAGTGGATAGACGTGTCTTAGAAGAAATGCAGTCCGAATGCTCCTTAGGAGCAAGGATGGTGATCTTTCATTTCATAGACATCAGACACGTGGCATGAACACGTGCTTGGAGAAGAACATCGTGCATCATAAACGAGAGCGTAGGTGAGAAAGACTGAAGTGCACTGAGCCAGTGACTGAATCCACAGACTCAGGAAGGTGCCGGGCCAGGTCTAGTTTTGTGCTATTCATGGGTCACTCTGTTGGGGACAATTCTGCCAAGCCGTAAGCAGCAGAAATTTGTATTTTGAAGTTACAGATTAATTACTGTGCAGAGAACGGAAGACAGTGAAAAAGTATAGTAGCGTGGAGACCATGCATTTAAAGAGTTGCCAGAATTAACAACCTCTGCATTCATTATCCCGTTGTTATTGTTGTTGTTAGGGGCCTTCAGGTGGTTTCTGACTCATAGTGACACACATGCACAACAGAATTAAACCCTGCTCGCTACTGCTCCATCTTCCTATTGTTGGGATGTCTGAGCCCACTGTTGCAGCCATTGTGTCAATCCATAGGTTGCGGGTTTTTCTTTTCTTCGATGCCATTCTACTTTGCATGCATGATGTCCTTTTCCTAAGAACATGTCCGACATGAGACCTGCGGCTGGTGTCATGAGGTAGGCACCGAGCTGCTAACCACAACGTCAGCAGTTCAAAACCATTAGGCCTTCCTTGGTAGAAAGATGAGGCTTTCTCCTCCAATTAAGTGACACAGTCTCAGACTGTGCTCCCAAAGACAGTGTTCCCCTGTCTTATAGGCCCCCTAAGAGTAAGAATTGACTCAGTGACCGTGAGTGAGTGAGTGAGTACGTGAGTGAGTGAGTGCATGAGTAGTGAGATGATATCTTCCCATTCTTGCTTCTAAGGAGCATTATGGGCTGTACTTCCTCCAAAACATATTTGTTCTAGCTAAGCTCCCATATGGCTTGAGGAGTAATATCTTCTCCACTCTCTCTCTCAACATAAATCCATGTTTTCAAAAACAGTTTTGTTCAGACATAATCCACATATCATCCAAGCGTATGGTCCACATAGAGATTAAGCCTCCTCTGACCATAAATACCAATTTTATGCAGTTACTTGAACAGGTTTAAAAAATGTATTAACTCTATAAAAAGACTACAAGCTTTTATAGTAGCCAGCCCTTCTTTAACATAGACCTCTCCACAGTAATACCTGTAGAGCAGGTTTTAAGTCAGTACTGTATCAGTGCCTCCTTCCTCTGTGTAGGGAGAAAGCAATCACTGAGGTCCTGCTAGCCGAATGACTGGCACAGATGTAAACCCCTATGCCATAAAAGATGCATACTTAGAAAGCCTAGAGGACACTAGAAACCCCCAGAGAACACTGCTCAGGTTGTAAAAAAAAAAAAGACAGTGACAGGTGAACTACACAGATCTCTGTGGAGACAGACACATACCCAGTGATGACAGATGGCACAGAATCTGACTCATTCAAGATAAAACACAAAGGCTCTATAGGAAAGAATCTTCCTTGTACTTTCAGTTTCTCTTTAGCAGAAATGTTCAGGGTGACATCAAATAATATGAACTATTCTGGTCCAAATATCACTGCCCCATGTGAAATATTGTCATTCTTGATTATATTTGACCACTAAAGTCACAGGTAATTTTATCTCATCTATGTGAACAACTCTGCTATTATGGTTTTCTTATAGAAAGAATTTAGTAAGCAATATTCAGGTATTGGGTATGTGTACACTCACTGAACTTGTACTTTAACCTCAAATTTGCATTAAATTGCTCAAAACAGAGCAGAGCTTGCACTGTCTCTCACCTCAGTACTCATATCACAGAATCCTACTGACTTGAAAAGAAAGTCTATTCTGCAAATAAGGCCGTGTGATTCAAAAACTGAGTTCATGAAAGTCGATGGGCAATCAAGTCTCTCTTTAGAACAACGCGGTATTTGAAAAAGGCTTACACATTATTTTCTGCTAACTTTCCATTGCATTTGCATTTCTGCCAAACGCCATTGAGATGGTGAAATTATACATTCAAGGAGCTGGTGTTATGACTAATTCCATTCATGTCTAAGAATAAATGTGGTTGCTTTGAAGTAAAAAGGATGAAAACAAGAAGTGGGATTCGAGAATTTAAAAAAAACAACCAAAAACCCCAAACCTCCAAACACACTGCCACGCAGTCAATTCGGAATCATCTCCCTGCCATCCTTGGTGCAACCTAGCAAAAAAGGTATTGTAAATCATGGGGCAACTGCTGGAGACTTTTGTGAGGCATGGTTAGTCCAGACACCAGACTGAAGGAGGGGGGAAGTTATATATATGTGTGTGACTCCAGACACATTGAGGAATAGCTACAGTTTTCCTCTAATTACTTCATTAGTTTCCCTTTGCCTGTTAAACACACCCAAGCACACACAGCCTTCCATCGATGTTCCTGCGTGGGTGGTTACAGCCCTTCGTGATTTGCACTCTGGGATGGACTACAGATTGCAGTTTCCCCTCGGGGAGTTAAAGGACTCCCGGGGGCCGCTGATGAACCAGCTCAGAGATGAAGGGAAAGGTGGATGAAATGAAGTCATTAGCTTCTCCAAGAGGGAACAATGTGACAGTCTGCTCTCTTACAGATCAAAACCTAAGAAGCCCTACGGGGCAATTCTAAACGCTCCTATAAGATCACTTTCAATCACTACTGATTTAAAAACACACTGCAATAACACTGATACCCCAAGCTTTCATCATTGTTTGTCTTAAGTCCCAAGACGTTATCTAATTGTCCCATCAAAGCAATAAGCCCATGTTTCAGAACAATGGACTGAACACTCTTGCCTGTCGAACCAGGGCAGCCCTGGAAGTGTAGTACTTTATCCTCCGGCTGTGATCCCCAAAGGCTGTGATCCCCAAAGTCAGCAGTTTGGAAACGCCAGCAGCTCTGTGGGAGACAGGAGATTCCCGACTCCCACAAAGAGGCCCAGACTCAGGAACCCATTGGGGCAGTTCTACCCTGGCCCGGAGGGCCGCTAGGAGTCGGCATTGACTTGATGGCAGTGGGTTTGGTGTTTGGGGGACCAGTTGAGCCACTAGCCAGATTCTCAAACACAACATAGTCTAGGAAGTCACTTCTACTCTGAAAATTGAGACCTGAGAATATTATGAAATGGTGTTTTCTTTTGTAAAATACCATATTCAAGAAAGTGAAAAACAAATATTGAATGAAGCATGTTGGGTGGCATTTACTGCCAGGCTCAAGAGAAGGGCAGGAAAAACAACTGTGAAACATATACGATACAGTAACAGCAATAAAAGCCGCTCGAGCACATTTCGTGATTCTGCTGGAGTCCTGATGGGAGATGAGCACAGAAAACGAAAACAAAACAAAGATGTCAATTATCAGACCAAACCAACTGCGTGAATCCGGGCCCTAGGGGCCAGAGCAGGGGTTCGAGACAGCACATTTTCCCCTGTGGGGCAGCTGCTGGCTTCCAACTGCCGATCTGGCCCTCAGTGACCCTGTGTCTACCCCACAGTTCCAGCACACACTGCGATCAACACACACAGCACAAAAGAGGGCTTTGCAAAGTTTGTGTGAAAATAAATTTTAAAATTATGGAAGTTTTTTTTTTTCAGAAACATTTGAAAGTCCTCTCGTATAAGTAAGAAATGTATAACTATGGGCATAATGGGCAATATGAGAAGTGAGTCTTGAGATTGCAGCAAGGCAGAATTCTAAGAAGCAGTTTGCATCGATAGGAGACCTTAACAGATGGGTCTTCTGAACATGGAGGCAGTGGTGGTTGCATGGTAGCGTTCTTGTCATCCTTGCAGGAGACCCGTATGACATGTTGCTATGATGAATAACACAGTGCAGCAGGGCATCGGACTCGGTGGGGTTCCGCTGTCTCTAACAAGATTCTTAACTGTGAAGGACTGCAGGAATAGAACAGCATAGCGGATCAAGTGTTAGCACAGTTAAGCGGATACAATACACTGGTGTCCCTCTGCCCTGGAAGTTAGTCGCTACATTTTAATCTTCTTTAAATGAAACCGAGAGAAATTACTGCAACCCAAATGAAGGCTGAGCATGATAGTGGGACAAGAGGAAAGTAAAAGGAAACAGAGGAAAGAACTAGGAGGCAAAGGGTATTTATAGAGGTCTAAATACAGGCACATACATATGTAAATATATTTATATAGCATGGTGGGGAAATAGATCTACCTGCATATATTTCTAGGTTTAGTATTAAGGTAGCAGATGGACATTGGGCTTCCACTCAAGTACTTACTCAATGCAAGAACATGTTGTTCTATTAAATTGGCATTCCATGATGAACACCTTCCTGACACAATCGCTGAAGACAAATGTGTGCATAAGCAAATGTGGTAAAGAAAACTGATGGTGCCTGGCTATCAAAAGATATAGCATCTGGTGTCTTAAAGACTTGCAGATAAGGAAGCGGCCATCTAACTGAGAAGCATCAAAGCCTACAAGGAAGAAGCACACTAGCCTGTGTGACCACGAGCTGTCAAAGGGATCAGGTATCAAGCATCAAAGAACAGAAAAATCATATAGTAAATGAGGGTGAGTGCAGAGTGGAGACTCAAAGCCCATTGGTAGGCAACTAGACACCCCCTTACTGAAGGGTTGTGGGGAGGAGATGAACCAGTCAGGGCGCAGGGTAGCAACGATGAAACATACAACTTTCCTCTAGTTCTAAAATGCTTCTCCCCCCTCCCCCCCCCACTATCATGATCCCAATTCTACCTTACAAATCTGGCTAGACCAGAGGATGTACAATGGTAGAGATAGCAACTGGAAATGCAGGGAATCCAGGACAGATGACCCTTTCAGGACCAGTGGTGAGAGTGGTGTTGCCTTGAGGGTGGAGGGAATGTGGGGTGGAAAGGGGGAACTGATTACAAGAAGCTACATATAACCTCCTCCCTGGGGAATGGGCAACAGAGAAGTGGGCAAGGGGAGATGTCAGACAGTGTAACATATGACAAAATAATAGTAATTTATGAATTATGACAGGATTATGAGGGAGGGGGGAATGGAGAGGGAGGGGGAAAATGAAGAGCCGATATTAAGGGCTCAAGTAGAAGGCAAATGTTTTGAGAATGACGATGGCAACAAATGTACAAATGCGCTTGACACAATGGATGAATATATGGATTGTGATAAAAATTGTGTGAGCACCCAATAAAATGATTTAAAAAAGAAAGAAAACACATCCAATAAACAGTGAAGAAAACAATTTTTAGGACCACTTCAAAGGCCTGTCCCTTTTGTAATGTACTCACTCTTAAGAGTACTCATGCTTTTAGAACAAATACCCTGGTGTGGGCCAGGGTAATGATCAGTTTGGTTGTGCATAATTTTCTCCTTAGTAAAATCTTTGCTAAAATCAGCCTGGTTTTACTACTTCTTTCTGCACTCCCCTCTCTTTTCAACTCTTCTGACTCCTGCCTTTGGTCATACTCAGCCATTGGTCCAGCATGGAATTATGATAGACTCCAAAAAAGGTCTGGAAATCTATTTCCAAAACTCAGATCAAAGGGTCCAATCACAACCGATTGGGGGATGACATAAGACTAACTTCCTTGTGGGTGGAGTTGTCATGACTTGGGAGCTGACATAATAGAGGACAACAATTATAGTTCTGATAGCAAACAATTAATAAAAGAGTACATTCAAGAAAGAAAACATCAACAACCACAATAACAATAAAACGACCCCTTAACCATCTTTCTCATGCTGTCAATAGATCTTTAGAAAACTAAACATCCATTTTGATAAGAGGGCATTTTCTAGGAAGGCTTTTATTAAGTTTCTAAACATTACTATTGATAAGAAAACATGATTAAAGCACAGGCTTATTAGAAATAATATTTTAGACATCAATATATTTATCTTGCTTATTTACATAAACCTCTACTCTATCCAAGAAAATCCACTATGGAAGTTATTAGTTTATGAATATCTAGTCTGTGTAATATTGACTGCAAATCTAAAGTAGGTCCCTCATTAAAGTCACTGAAGTTAATGAAGGTGCAAAAACTGAAAACTTATTAAGTGATCGTCCTTGACTACATACTGATGTTTTGCTGAGAATTAGCACCAAATTCTGTTGAAAAGATTTTTCTTTTCGAATAACATTAATGCAAATTATTTTCATGAATTAAAAATAAATAAATATTCTAATTTTGACTCATACATAAAGAGAGATCTTATTAGAAAAGAACCAAAACAAACTCTAAGACTAAGAATATAATTAAAATCTTCATGAGAAAATTCTGGAAAGAGATTTTAAGCCATAATAAAAAATAAAATATTTTTATTGAATTAAAACACCAAGATGATTAGGTAATTTAAAGATAGCTCTTAACATTTAGAAAAAAAGGACTAGTTTCCATCTTGAGTTTTGTTCATCTGAGTGTTAGCAAATAGCCAATTTTCACTTCAGAGTTGCAAAGAATACTAAAAGCAACTTTCGAAATTTTCACTAAGATTTAAATATCCAGGTTTCACAGTTTTTTGGGATTTCACCACAATCATATGATTACAATAGTTTTGTCTTCAAATTATTTTATAATGATCACGTTTAAAAAAACAAAACTAATGGACAGTCTTATTATTTTCAAAAGTGGAAGTAAATATTGATACCAATTTCCATCTTTGTTAAATTCAAAACAGCCAGAGATGATGATAACATTATACATATATAAAGGGACACTTCCCCCAAGACAAGTCTTCTTTTCTTTTAGCCGCCTTTCAGAGTTAGAAATGCAATGAGAATTTCAGAATTTGGTGGTTTTATTTATACAATATTATATCCTTAGGTTTTTCTCCAGTATGCAAGTAACCCTGTGCAATAGTGCTAAGACAGTTGACATACTTTAAAAATTCTCTTTATTTTTAATGTGCCTTCTAACCTGAGAGCGCCTACCTGGGGGAA
Source organism: Tenrec ecaudatus (assembly GCF_050624435.1). NCBI lineage: Eukaryota > Metazoa > Chordata > Mammalia > Afrosoricida > Tenrecidae > Tenrec > Tenrec ecaudatus. Next base: position 108,585,518 of record NC_134542.1, on the reverse strand, counting down.
ATGAAGATATCAAGGTTTTTTCTCTGCCTTACGAGTTGGACTGAGCTCTGGGGGTGGAGTCGCTAAGACCCTGGGATGCTAACACCCTGGACCGCAGCAGTCACCGTGCAGTGGAAAGATGAAGCTTTCTGCGCCGGCAACGACTTCCAGCTCAGAACACCTACATTGTTGTTGCACATTGGCACGGCACAGTGGCAATTGTTCTGCTCTGTTTTCATATGTTTTCTGTGGGGTTTTCTACACAGTGATGCAGAGTGTACTTTTTCAGACCAACATGGATTAGAATTTTAATCTCTTCTGTCATGACCTTCAATGAGCGCTCTAACAAAACAAATGTTAGTACCTGTTGCTGAAAAGGACGACTGAACATGAGGACGATATAAAGAATCTGTTTCCGTTCCTGCTACGAGGATTCAGGGAGAAAGTTGCTGTTATACGGAGCGCAGCATAGTCATTCAAATTTCTGCTCGACACTTATTCTCTGTGATCTTAGGCACCTAGTTAAGCTTTTTATGTCTCTATATCATCACCTTTAAAATGGAAATAATAGCATTTATTATCTTTGGATGAGATTAAATGAGTTAAAAATTTCAGAGAATAATGTCTGGCATCTAATTAGCTTTTACAAACATTACTTTTCATCATTCCTTCTTTAACCGGTATGAAAAATCTATTAGAGTTGAATGACAATACATGTAGTTTATGATTTAATCCATTATGCTTAAAATGAATTCCAGAGAATGCATTATACATTTGACTGTTAGATAGATCAAGTAAACAGAGAGTTGCCAAGTTTTCACATGGCTAATTGATACATATGTAATTATAGGGAGTTTTAAAAAATACTTAATTACATTTGACTTCAGGCTGTATGCTTCTAATATTGTGTTACCTTCTTTTACATCTTGAGCTCAAGGAGGTGGAGGGAGCCTTCTGGAAGTTCAAATTCCACAATCACTTCTCCTTTATCCCAGCACCTCCCTGCTGTGTTATCCTCTGCAAAGCTTCTGTCTAGGGGTGCAGCACGATACAATTAGCAACACTTAATTAACCTTATGGAATAGTGTGAAGCCGATTTAAGCTCCTTTAATTTTATTTTTCATTTTTCTCTTTGTGTCTGAACATCCCAGGGTTGGGGAAGAAATTCTGTCAGCAGCAATTTTTTTTTTTTGTTTAAGATACCTATGACAAACCCAATGGGTAGATGTGTTTTTTTAATTGAGACTTATCTTCCCTGCAAGTTCACAAAACTCTGTCTTAAAGCATACTTATTGTATATTCTGTTTTCTAATTTGGAGATTTTAATTAATTTACCGACCTGATTTCTTATTTGACAGTTAGTGAAGGACTATAACTAATATTTTCAGGAAAAACAAATACAATGCCTCTCCTTTTTTATGCATTTCCTTTAGATTCTTTCCATCTTAATACACAGAAAAAGTGATTTGCAAGCGACACAATTAATTCACAGTTAATCAAAATATGCATGTTATGTAAGTGGCCCCATACATAGCAATTACTATGAGCTATGATCCCTTACAGTGCCTTATTACATTGCTGATCACTTACGCAGAATGAAATGGTCAAATGCTTTGTGATTTTTTTTTTAATTCGTATATCTAAAACTAGTACAAGGAGGTAAAATCAATACCTCAGGCTGAAAATCAAGTTATAGCCCCTCCTCCAAAAATAAAACTATACAAAATGAAGACTTGATATTGATATGTTAATAAAGATAAATCTAATATAAAGTAAATGAACAATATAGTTTTGAAAGTACAATCAATAAAATAATTAAATAAACCATATACAGATATTTGTAATAAAATGTGCCCTGCTCTTTTAGATATTACTGGATTCACACATGTTTTACTTATTCCCTTTATTAAATTGCTGCCGATTCTGGTGTTGAAATAGATCACAGGAATAATTGGCAACTTATATTTAGCAGAGACTGTTGGTTGATAAAATGTTAAAATCTACATATTAGGAAAACAAGAGCTAAATTATTTACATTTATGAGGAATATTTATTAGGGAACTTTATCCCAGGGAAGATATGGGAGTTTGTGCAAATTGCCAAAACAGTTCTAATTTTAGATGCACTTACGGTCCTCCAGCTTATTTTCATCTTTGCCACAGATTTCCTACGTGCATGACTAATCACTGCACCTAATGACTGAAAAGTTTATCTCAAAGTTACTTTAACTCCCAGATGTCTCAAGCAGAAAGAGCAGTAACAGCTTTCAAAATATGCTCTCTTATAAACAAAAAAGAATGCAAAAGGACATTCGCTACCTCTGAGTCAGTTCAAACTCCCAGTGATCCTAGAGAATGGGTAGAATGGCTCCATGATTTTCAAGACTTGTAACTCTTTCTGGGGGCCCACAGGCTCATCTTGGTTTGTCAGGGCTGACCTTGTGGTTAGCAGCCCAACCTGGAACAAGCACACCGCCACTGTTGGTCAGATGCTATTCCATGGCTACAAGGCTGGACTTGCTTTGATTGTATCACATAACATGAACTAGCTATGTTGATCTAAAAGAACCTTCTAAAGTACCTATGTCACAAATAAGCACTCTGAAATCCCGAGACTCCTGATTTCCCTTCAGTCTAGTCTGCCACCTGAGGGAATGTTTCTGATATACAGACTGATATACCAGCTTTATAATTACCCAATATTAATAAGTATCTACTGTAAGCACATATCTACTGAAATCCTTGAATGCATATGTGATTTTTAAAAGATTTCCATCCATCAATAGTTAATGCTACTTATAGTAATCCATTTCTTCAAAATGGGGAAACATCATAATACTGTTTAATGAAACTTATCCCTCCACTTATTCCTTTGCTTATACATCTTTTGTTACACTCTTCCTTTTAGAGTCAGCCTGCTCATGAGATATCTATGATCCAAAATATCCAAAGCCACTGCCAACAAGTTGATTCTAACAATTTGAGGCAAGGTAGAAAGGCTCCTATGGACTTTGGGGACTGTAACTCTTCATGGATGGGTGCGGCAAGCATTCCCTTTCTCAATAAGCAACTACCGCTCCTTAGGGATCCACAGAGTCAACTGGCTACTTAACGATTGTCTATGTGAGCTTTACTAGAAATGACTACATAATGAGCAATTTGTAGATGGTCCTGTGTCCGATCATAAATACTAGATTAGTGATTTTTTTCCACAACAAAATATAATTATTCATACTCATTTTTATGTGCTCTAGCTTTCTCTTTGGGAGAAAAAACAATGCTTTCTACTCCCATAAAGGGTTGCGGTCTCTGTAACTCACAAGGGCAGCTCTACTGTGTCCTATAGGGTGGCTCTAATCAGAATTAGCTCTAAGGCAGTGAGGGAGCCTTTTACTTCTTGATAATTCAAGTGATATAAAAACAATTAGAATCATGAAAACATTCAAGTGAAGAAATCCAGTGCTATCGGCCATGCAGAAAGGCAGGGTGAGGCATATTAGAGTGCCCTGTCTGACAGCAGGCATGCCTGGACTGTGCAGAGGGGATTCAGTAGAAGCCCAATCCCTGCATGGACCCTGTGAATGGATTTTGAGCTTTTACTGGTATCTATAGCCTTCTGTAAACCAGATGTTCACGGGTGAAACATGGATTCCATGCCCCCTTTTGAATCTGGATTTTCTTATTTACAATCCGTGGATCACACAGACTGGTGGGGTTTTTACATGTCGACTTAGTGCCTGTTTTAACATACGACTTTAAGTCCCAGACACTCCTCTCTCTGATAGCAGGGTACTTTTTAGTTCTTTACCTCTCTTTCCTATAGCACCCATGTGCTCAGTGACCAATTCATGTGGGCATGCAGTGAGCAAGGACATGTCATAAAACAACAAACTGCTTAGGTTTTTATGAGGACTATGATTAAATGTGAGCTCAAAATCCCTTTTTATAAATGATTTTTATATATCTCTGTGTCACATGAAGACATCATTATTTCATTGAAAGGCATGGTAAGTTATCCCCATGAGGAATATGGTAATTCTATTGATAATACCATTAGTTTCGCCAATGGTATAGCCTCAGGCAATCTTTTATGGATTTGAATTAAACAAACTAGACTAAGTCCATTTCTGTATTTATGAAACACATGTAAGCTAATTCAAGGTGATACAGTGACCATAATTTAATGTTCTAAGAAAAATAACTGATTTAACAGAAACTGTGTAATATTTAAAACTTTATAAAGTAAAAATTTTAACCATGCATGTAGCATTTCTGTGCATTGGGACTAAGTTAGTGTTTTATATTTCTAAAATTTAATTTTAACTGTCATCTTTGCCAAGTTGAATGTTAGATTTCTTGGGTCAGTTTATCATTAACACAAAGGATTCATAGTCTTCTTAAAACACAAAAAAGAAAGCAACTATCATACTGTTTAAACACACAGAAACCAAATAGGTAAGTGATCCACTGCTAATTGAGGAGTTGGTGTTTCAAGCCTACCAACTAGACACATACACACACACATACACACATAAATACACACATACACATACATACACACATAAGCATACACACATACACACACATACATGCACACACACACACAAAGACCTAGTGGAGGCCTGGAAATATGTCATCAGATGACAAGCACGGGAACATCTTGGTAACTACCTTATAGGGTACACTAGAAGGGACATCCTCAACTATCTAGCAGCAAAAAAACCCAAAAAATAAGTTGGAGAACAGTACAACCTGCTGTCGACTCCTTTTGATCATAGGCTAGTGGCACTAGCTGCTTCTGCAAAAGCTGCTTCTTCATGACACAGTTATTTATTTATTTTGTTCTGGTCCCTGGTTATTTTGTTCTGGTCCCTGCCTGAGACCATCCAGCCAACAGAACCTCTTACCTCACTGACCTCTAGAGTCCCTATGAGGATGGCAGATTGCGTGGGCAGCCTGAATTTTTTGAAAAATAAAATAAAGAACCTGAAAAACAGGCAGACCAACTTAACCAAAAGGCAGAGAAAGAGAGAGAGAGAGAGAGAGAGAGAGAGAGAGAATAGAAATATAAAGAATTAGAGATGAAAAAAATGACACAAGACATTCAAATGAAATATGAAAAAATAGCACAGTACTACAAGACTATATTCCAATAAAATCTAAAAGAACTGAGCAAATACCTACAAATACACCATCTACCTAAAATAGCATGTTCAAATGTAGAAAGTCTGAACACACCCATAACAAAAGGAGACATAGAGAATGTCAACAGGAAACTTCAAACCAGAAAATCCCAGGACCAAATGGCTGTCGTAGGGAACTCTGCCAATTGTTCAAGGAAGAGCTGTCATCAATTCTCTACAGATGATGCTGGAATATTGAAATGGACAGCAAACTCCCAAACTTATTTTGTGAAGTGAGTGCCAGCCTAAATCAGGAAAACTCAGAAAGCTATAGAGCAATAATCCACATGAACATAGATGAAAACATTCTCAACAAAATTCTGTCCAATAGAATCTAGGAACACATGAACAAATTATTCATCATGACCCAGGGACATTCATACCAATGATGCACAAATTGTTCAACATTTGAAAACAATTAATATAATCCACCACATAAGACAAAGAATAAGAAGCACATGATCAAATTTATAGGTGCAGAACAAGTATTTGACAATATTTAACACTCATTTCTAATACAAAAACACTCAATAAAATAGCAACAGTGTGACAATTTCTCAACAAAATGAATGCAATATGTGAAAATATAATGGCCAATATCATGCTTCTTGGGGAAGTACTGAAAAAATATCCCCTGAAAACAGTAACTAGACAAGACTGTACTTTATCTCCACTCATATTCCACATCATGCTGGAAGTCTCAGCCAGAATCTTTAGACAACAAAAAATCAAGGGACTACTACTGGCCAAGGAAATGGGATTTTATCGAGAGACAACCCAAGGACTCTACAAAAGAATGTTGGAAACAAATGAAGGATTTGGCAAAGTAGCAGAATACAAGATTAGGAAAGAGAAATCAGATTCTTAAATACCAGTGAAGAGATCTCCAAAAACAGACATCCAGAAAACAATACCACTTATAGCAGCCACAAAAAAGATGAAATATCAAGTAATACACCTAACAAAAAAAAGCCTATACAAAATTTTTAAAGTTTTACATAACATTATTGTAAGAAACCAAAAGAGACCTAGACAATGGAAGATCCATATCCATAGATGGGACGACTTAATGTTGTGAAACCCTAAATATTACCTAAACTGATCTACAATTACAAGTAAATTTCTAAATTAATCCTAACTTCATGCTTTCAAAATATTACCAACATCATATAGAGAGGAAAGAGGCCCAAGATAACCAAAGAACTTCTCCAAAAGAATTAAGAAGGAGGTCTTGCACTACATGACCTCAAAATCTACTTGTACAGCCACACTATTCCAAACAGCCTGGTACCTGTACAATGATAGCTGCCTAGACCAATGGAACAGGACAGTAGACCAGTCAATAAAAGCATCCACCAAGGGCAAATGATTGTCAACAAAGGACAAGACCAAGATGAAATGGGACAAGGGCACCCTCTTCAACAAATGATGCTTGAATAATTGGATCTCCACCTTCAGAAGAACAAAGCAGGACCAATAGTTCACTCCCTGCACCAAAGAGATCCCAAGATGGATTAGGGACCTTACTTTAAACCCCAGAGCTATGAAGATCGTTAATGACAAAACTGGGACAAACTAAAGGAACATAATCCAGGCCTTACACAGACTACTAAATAAAATGAAGGAAGCACAAACAGTGGAAGACAAAATAGATGACTGCTAGTATTAAAAATAAATCACTTATGCACATCAAATGACTCCACGGAAAGAGTATAATGAGTCCACGGATTGGAAAGCAAAATCTTTAGCAAAGACACAAAAGACAAGGAACTAATTAATGATTTCTATAGAATTCTGCAACACCTCGAGAAGTCAAAAACAATCCAATTCAAGGGTGGGCAAAGACCTTGCATTGACACATATCGAAGGACGATGCTTGCATAACTAAAACACACTTGAGGAAATGTTCACGATCAGTAACCATCTAAGGGAGGCAAACCAAACAAGGAGCTATCACCCAACAGCCACAGCAAGAGCCCGATTCAAAAAGAGAGCGAGAACAAATTTTGAAGGTGTTGTAGAGAGATTGGAATAGTTATACACTGCTGGGTGTGGGCTTGTAAGTATTACAAACATTGTGGAACGTGATACAGCCCTACCTACAGCAACGGACAATAGAAACAGTATACAACCGAACAATATCTTTGCTGGACATATACCCAAACCAATATTTGACAGAACATGAACAGATGGATTCTCTCCTATACTCATTGCAGCACAGTTCACAATTGCAAGAAGCTGGAAACTGCCCAAATGCCCACCAATAGAATAGATGAAGAACGATGGTACAGGCACACAGTGGAAAACTATGTTTCCCTAAACAAACAAACAAGCAAACACCCATGGACATGTATGGGCCTGGAAACCACTATGCTGAATGAAGTTAGTCAATCATGGGATTATCCTCAGAGCTTTAGGGTAGTTTAGGGTGGATGCTAGATTTGAAGAGTTGATTCTCTTGACCTCCACAGCAGAGGGTACAGAGAAAAGAAAGGAAGTCAGAAAGTAAGAGGTAAACACAAAGGGCAAAAGCCCCAGCAGGCCTGAACATGAGTTCAGAAGTACTTTTGAGAAAAACTGTTTCATTTTTATGTCCCCCAAAAAGTTGGAGTTGAGAGGAAGAAAGAAAAAAGGCAGAGTAAGAATTTTTTTTAATTGACTCGTACAATTCTTATCCCAATCCATACATACATCCATTGTGTCGAGCACATATGTACATTGTTGCCATCATAATTCTCAAAACATTTGCCTTCTACTTGAGCCCTTAATATCTGCTGCTAATTTCCCCTCCCTCCCCACTACGCCCACCTCATGAACCCTTCATCATTCATAAATTATTATTTTGTCATATATTGCACTGTCTGATGTCTCCCCCTGCCTTTTCCTCTGCTGTCCCTCCCTCGGGGTATATGTAGATTCTTGTAATCAGTTCCTATATGTAGACTCTTGTAATCAGTTACCCCTTTCTAGCCAACATTCTCTCCATCCTCCAGGCATCGCCACTCTCACCACTGGTCCTGAAGGAGTCATCTGTCCTGGATTCCCTGTGTTTCCAGTTGCTATCTGTACCATTGTACATCCTCTGGTCCATCCAGATTTGTAAGGTTGAATTGGGATCATGAAAGTGGGGGGAGGAAGTATTTAAGAACTAGAGGAAAGTTATATGTTTCATCATTGCTACCCTGCACCCTGACTGGTTCATCTCCTCACCACAACCCGTCAGTAAGGGGTGTCCAGTTGGCTACCACTGGGCTTTGAGTCTCCACTCTGCACTCACCCACATTTTCAATGATATGATTTTTTGTTCCTTGATGCTTGATACCTGATCCCTTCGACAGCTCGTGGTCACACAGGCTGGTGTGCTTCTTCCATATGGGCTTTGTTGTTTATGAGCTAGATGGCCACTTGTTTATCTTCGAGTCTTTAAGACACCAGATGCTATATATTTTGATAGCTGGGCACCATCAGCTTTCTTCACCACATTTGCTTATGCACACGTTTGTCTTCATTGATCATATCAGGGAGGTGGGCACTCATTGATATGATTTTTAGTTCTTTGATGTATTATCATTGTGACAAACTTCTACCATATTGAATATGTTACCCTTTGCACTGGAGGACCGGGTAGAACTACTTCAGAGGGTTTCCTAAGTTATAATCTTTATGGAAGCAGACTGCCACACCTATCTCCCACAGAGCACCTGGTTGACTCACACCACTGACTTTTCAGTGAAGAGGACAAGCACTTTTACCACTGTACCACCAAGACTACTTCTGAGTATTGTATTTTAAAAATCATGGCAAAAAGGGGGGCAAATGATTGAGTCCTTTACTATAGGGATTAAACACAAAGATGATGGAAAGTTTCTGCTCTCAGATAATATAACTTCTTACCTTGTGTCCTAAGCCAAGGGACAAAGAGCCCGCCTAGTGCCATTGAAACATATTCCATCCCTTAATGTGTACATGTTAAAAACCATTTCAAGGGAAGAGATCTTGCCTCAACTAGGGTCAATTTCTTGAGATGCAAGGAAAAGAAGACCTTCAGTTGTTTCCGTACAATATTGTGTGAAAGGTATGCCAATTAAAGAGATACTCCTACAAGATTGATGCACAAACCTTACTGGAATTTCAAGCCAACATCTGAGGCATCCAGTAAGTCCAAATGGACGAAGCACATCAGCCTGTGCAATCCAACGAATGGAAATGAAATATGCGGGAAGGAAAGCATCAGAGTTTAAATTCTAAAGACCCCATTTGCAGAAGGTTGGGGGTGACAATGAAAGCCCCCAATCCATTTGCTGGGTCTTCACATGGATTGAGCTGGTGAATTCCCTCTGACTATAGTTGAGTCATGTGAATAAGCTTGCTGCTAGACAGAAAAGGATTGTAGAATCAATTACAGTAGCTGTAGTTAGGAAAATTGTAACACATTCTCACTTGTTCTTCCCTCTGACCCATTCAAAAAATTATTTGTTTTTTAATATTTTCTGCTTTCTTTTTGATTGAGGTATTTCTCTGTTTTGTTCTTCAGTTTGGTGGGTTTTTTGTTTGTTTCTTATTTTTGTGTCGTATGATTTCCTGAGTATGAATGCTAGTATAGGTAAACCTATAGAAATAGTAACTGGATTACCCTTGGCTAGGGGCAAGAGACACCTGATTGGTAGTGGTGCTCTTATATCAGTCAAGGGCAGAGTAGACTGGCAGCCCTTTGTTCTTCCTAGCTTGATGCCTAAATCGTGGCCAGAGCTGTTTCATGCCTAGGACACATTAAAAAAAAAAAGAAAAAGAAATAGTAACTGGATAAATAATTACCCAGGGCATGGTAGGAGAAGTTGTGGGGAAACTGGGAAGCTAACAATGAGTATAACAAAGACAAAATAGAAGAAAATATTCTGAAATTGATTCTGGTGGTTATTGAACAAGTCTTAATATGATTGAAATTGTATGTCACGTGAATTATATGCCAATAAAAGTACTAAAATAGTTCAAATAGTTCAATATTGAGACATTTAAATATTTCATCCAAATGTGTAAATGTAGACACTATGTAACTACTAAAGAGCTTCCCAAAAAAGTTTGTGGAAAAAATGGAAATAAGAAATAAAAATAAATGTATACATGTTATTTCTCAAATAAATTCCATCAAATGCAAGACACTTTTGTAAGCAATGATACCAGCCATTTAGTCCAGCCCTATCGGTCAGAGATCTCTGGAATTCAACCGTGTCAAAGCAGTCTTTTTCAGCTGATTGAAGAAAAGTGGGGTTATTGACAGATTTTTTTAACATAGGATACAAATAGACGTCAGAAGGAGCCACAGAGCTGTAAGCTGGATCCCTAGAGATTTACCATAAAAACTCACACAATGACCCCTGTCGGTAAGGAATGAGCAAGTGCCTTGTGATGGTACGGAAGGACTCTGGTGACGCTTCCCTGAAGCCAGCAGTGGTTTCAGCTAAAGCTTTGGTTAACATTTTTATTAGACTATCACAACAAACAGATGCTATCCTTCTTCTACTTCTCAGAAAATAGACAAACAAAATTCCTGGAACATCAGAAAAACAAACAAACAATTGTCCTGAGCTTTGCTCTTGACCTGTAAACTTTCACTTTAACTGGACCATTGATGCCTTGTCTCCTGGTAGCCATGGATTTGAGTGTGCTTTGTCTTCAATATATACTGGCAAAACTCATGTTTCATCTACTGTTAAAAATCATCCAAGAAATGTTTCTGGGTCATGATTCCGCTTGTTTAAATGTTCCCTTGGAAACTCTGCTGTTGTCTGCAGTTGATCTGGGGAGAACAGGTTGAGCATCTATTCAGGGGAAAGTTTGCTGAACTTTAAGTTTGCAGTGAACACTGTGTACATTGAACCAATAGAGACTGACATGTTGTCGTCTATTGCTTTTCTGCTGTTCAACTAGGGCATTGAGAAGATTAATTTCTTTCTCAGAAGTTGATGCGGATGGTCTTCCACTGCTGGCCTCATCTTTAACACCATGTAGCACCTTTTAAAAATGAGTCATCTATTTATAAACTGCTGCTATTTTGGGGGGGGGCGGGAGCATTTCCCCATAAACATTTCATAAGATATCAATTATTTCTTTGTGCTTTGATTCAAGCTTCAATAATAATTTGATGTTTACTTCTTGTTTCAATCTCAGCAGAATTCTGATTTGGAGTTTTTTTCCCCTTCAGATCCATGTTATCCTTCTTAGTGCCTCAAACTAGATTTTATTCAAACAATTTTTAAGATCCTTTGCATTGCCTGTATAATATAAAATCATCTATTTATTTAACTCTGCTCTAAATGCTCAGTAGACAGTATATATGGGCTTTGACCATTTATCTAAATACATAAATATGTGGTCTCCTAGATGTGATGAAACAAGTTTGCCTAAATTCTCATAGCAAACAAGTAACAGATGAGGGCTTCAAACTGAGGGTGCCTGATTCCACCTGCACCTTCTACTTTGCCAAAGCTCTTTAGACGGGGTAATTACTGAACAAACACCTACTCGCTATTATTTGAAATTTGTGTGAGGTATGCTGCAAACTGCAAGGATGATTCTTAAAGAAACTGAGAAAATTTCCTCATAGAAAATATAAATGCACGGAACAGTGACACTGTATACCCTTACTTTTTAATAAATTTAGAATCTCAAAATAGATGGCTTCATTTGCTCAAGGGAATATTTTGAAAGGGAACTATAGATTCAATGGATGGCCAAGATGAAAACTCAATGAGGAGGAAAGCAATTAAACCAGCATTAAGCCAATGCATTAATGTCTGACCCTGCACCCTTAATAAAAATGGACAGTTTTTCCAAAGACCAAACTTGTTCTCAGGGGAAAAAAAAAAAAAGATATCTACCTAGGAGAAATAGTCGTTCTGGTTTCTTAAGTAAATTTATACTTAACATTTCTGTGATCCAGAAATGGACCTATTAAAGAGAAACCTGTTAAAGAACAAAATATGCATAACAATAAGAATCCAATGACCCAAGTGATCAACATGCGCACTTAGAGCATGATGGTTATGGCCCGTGCTCATTGGGAAACTGCACACTGTTTGGCTTGGGGAACGAATGTTGAACCAATTACTTTGAAGCTATAAATCCGCTCTGACAACTGCTAATGGTGCCAGAGGGCTCTGGAATGATGTTTTACCTGTGTCAACTCTCTCTCTTTTTTCCCTCCAGGCTTACTATGAAGGGACTAGTGTTAACGCTCAAGGCATTGTTGCGCTCAGAAAACTATCAAAGTCGTTTTAATTGCTAAGGAGAGTTTTTGCTGACAGCATCCTAAATCACTGTTTTAATCTCAGTAGTACCAGTGCGGAGATCAACCAATGAATTTTACGTCACTAGATTTGTGCTATTGCTTTGGTTGAAAGGTTCAGACAAATTGAAGACAACTTTTTAATACGAATCATAGTTTTATTCTATTTCCAAAATCAGTTGGTATCCTGGTCAGGAAAACAATGACTATAATAGAAATCACAGTAAGGGAAAAGAGTTGTATAGGAAAGTGATTGGAGAGAAAGCATCAATAAGCAAATGGCGAGGAAACAATCTTAAAACAAACATTGGTTGTCTGAGAGCAAGTACAAGCTACTACTGAGCTAAAGGTACCTGAACTCCACTGCTCTATTCTGTGTCCCCTGAGCCAGAATGTAGGAGCTGCCAATCCTGCCAAGGGAGCACAAACCACCTTAACCTGCACTGAGAACCACAACCTTCTCTGATGCTTTTATTTGCGCGTGGTGCTTGCCTCTCCTCTTCTGGGAGAGGAGGGGGAAAGCAATGGCTTCCTTTGCTTCTACTTTCCCTCTCCTGGAGCAAGGGGTGCGGTGTGGGCTGCTACCTGTAAGTTTGGTGGCTCAAATGATGCTGTGCTACCTTTCTAACCACCTGGTTCGCTGAAGGCCACAGTTTACAGCATCGGCTTACATTTTATTTCCTGTTTTGACATAAATTCAGCTTCCATTTGAGTTTTTTCTTTCTGATTGATTACCTGACAACATGGAATCCCCTCTGACCATAGACTAGAGGTGTGAACAGCCCGACTAACGGCAGAATGCATTGGAAAGTGGATTGTTGCCGAAGCGGCTAGATTAAAATTTAGCCCCCTGTCACTTGATCATCCTATGATCTACTTAAATTTGTTCTACTTTTTAAAACACTTTCTCTTGTCTTGTCAAGAGAGGTTTTCAATCTGTTTTACTTTGTTATATTTGTTAGTAGTCCTTCCTTTCCTGCATAGGAATCTGGGATAGGCAAATCTATCGACAGGAACTGGACGAATGGCCTGGCGGTCTGACGGAGGAGGTTCGGGGAAATAAGAGGTCCGCTAATAAAGATGAGAAAGAGAATAAAGAAAATGTTCAAACACTGATGGTGGTGATAACTGCACAGGTCTTGATGCAATTGAACTACTAAATTTTTGGATAGGTGAATTATAGGCCAATAAGACTCTTAGTAGAAAAATAAGAGTCAGTCTCTGAAACTCACAGGGCCATTCTGCCCTGTCCTGTTGGGCTGCTCTGGGTCAGCATCAACTGGAGGGCAATGAGATTTTTTCTGTGTACATTGTCTTAATTCTTTATTGGAGCTTTCTGTAGGAAAGCCTCATGCTTTTTCCTCAAAGGACCTTGTGGACTTCAGCTCAGCTGCTGACTTGGTCAGCAGCAACCCCACTCAGAGTCCACTGAAGCCACAGTAACGAGGGAAAGAAATGAACATGAGAAAAGTACACGGATCGTAATCAAGTGTTCAATAAGGCATCACAATTTGCTAAACTTTATTACTATCCCTAGCATTATTCTAATCCACACCAAATAAAATTCTGCATTGTGTGCCCAAGAAAGGAAGAACCATTTCATGAATATATTCAATTTTCAGCTGAAGCTGACCCTGTATGTGCAACAGATTTAGTTTTAAAAATACACTTCTTAAATTTAAATGGTTTATGTTATTTGTTTTTCAATAAATAAGATATAGAATATAATAATGAAAACAATTCACCCCAAGGTGAATATTTAATGAAAACAATATAATAAATAGAGTATAATAATAACAATTCACCCTAAGGGTTCTCTCACATAGTGCTTAAAAATAATTTTTTTCAAGTTTTGCCACATCCATGTAAACAAATCAACTACCTTGTACTGAATTATCTGGAGAAAAAAAGGTGTTTCATCAATGGGTACCACAGTGTAACTCCTTATTTCCTGGCTTATAAACTTCTCTCTCTGAGGGGAGAAGTTAATCTGCATTCATTCAATGTGTAAAATTATATGAATTTATTAGCATTTGTTATCTGTAGAATTTTGAACCTATGAGTAGATATGTCTTTGCCTGGAGAGAGCAGAGTAAGGCAATGGAGCTGAATGGCTCCAATCACCTGAGGTTCACTACACAAGTGTTCTGTGAGGTCAAATTGAATTATAAATATTCATGAGAAATGATTGCATTAATTTTTTTAAAACAGGAGCTAGGGTCTGTTTTCTGATCACAATCTATTTCTAATATATTTTAATTCATTATATCATATTAACCAATGTTGGATATATAAAATTATCATATGTATTAGTTATCCAGTTATCATAAAAGAAAGCCACAAGTAACTTCCTAAAGATTAAATCCTTTTGTAAATAATTTTATGAATGTTCTATTATAGCTTACATAATGGTAAAATAACACATGAATGCTCTATTAGGAGCAATGTAGGACATGATTTTATAAAAGTTTAAGTAATTTTTATAAGTTATGAAAAAGCACAGAGGCCTAATTAGTTTTCATGGGTTTTGATAAAATAATATTTTTAAACAATGTTAAAAATAAATCCATGATACAATTAGAAAATGATTATTAATAGTGTAAGTCACGTTGTAAAATTTAAATTCATTATATATTTTTCCCTCTTTTTAAGCATTGAATTTGCATAGATCTTTATCCTGGTACAATTAAATTGATTTTAATGTAGAATTCTTCATTTAGAGGAGTATTAGAAATTACATATGTGAACCAATTCTATGTTTTGTACAAATGTGGTATTTCTATCTGTATTAAGATTTAATTCCTTTTCCCAATATTACTTTAAATCACCTATGTTTAAGATCAACTGTAAATAATTAAGTTTTACAAAACCGGGTAATTAAAATACCTCATCTTATCATATTTTGCCTAAACTGATGAAAAGTGCTATTATTATGTTATAGAAATCCCCAAATTTTGTAAAGTATTCATGCACACATACCAAAATGTTATCTGTATTGACTAATATATGTCATCCATTAAAACCCCAAATAAACATATTATTGTCCAGTTATTTCCAACTCAGTACGGCCCAATGTTGGATTTCTGAGGCTAAGAATCTTTACTGGAACAGGTAGTCTCATCTTTCTCACATGGAGTGGTAGTTAGATTTGAACCAACAACCTTAGCAGTCCAATACTTACCAAATATCACCAACTGTAAAAGTATATAATATAAATGGATATTAGTAAACAAACTTAATGCATTGTATTAATTTTTCTTAATATTTAGGAATAGAATGTTTGTGTACACAGTTGAAAAAGAATAGGGGGTCAAGCACCTGAAGGCATTGCCAGGGATTATGAGGGAGCCCACTAATTCATTACTGATCACTCTTTTTACTTTAACAGTGGGATTATCACCTCTACTTTGATATGAGGTGCCATTTTTAATGACATGAGGAAATCTTGCTTTCTGATATTATCTAATTGAATCATACACTTGATCACTGTCAAATCATCTTTAACTATGTCAACATTTATTTCTTGTAACAACAGTGTAGTAAGTGTACCTGTGCACACCGGACAGAAACAGACCACTCCTACAAACAGCACAGAACCCTAAGTAGATAACAAGCCAATTAATGCCTCAGAAAACGTGCATCTGGAGCAAGCCCAGTGCCTTAAGACAATAAATATCGCAAATCTAATAAATAGGAAAGATGATTCAAATTAGTGCCTATGTCTCAAATGAGCTCTGTGGTCAGGTTGTTTGCAATGCTACCTGTACATATCCATACGACTATCCTTTAGCCAGAAACTATTTTACACTGTATACTTTATATGAAATCAAACACCACACAAGCCCCATGCACTGGATATACTGATTCTGATTTTACATCGAGGAAACTAAGATACAATAATTTAAAACAATGAGGATGAGATCATCTGATATTAGATGAAATTAGGTTTAGCATTAAAGCCCACTGTTATAGCTGTCTTCTACTGTCTCTGATGTGACAGTTCTGTATATCTCTATGGGTCCATACATTGTCTGATAGTTCAACATTTTCTTCTTCCATTTAAAAGAAAGTTGCAAAGTAGTAAATATTTACTGAGCACCAGGGTATCAAAGAGGAACACTGTGGAGTGTGGGGGAGAAGGCCGGTCCATTACTGTACTTCACAGTCTGTGATCAGGAATCATTTGTTCAATGATTACTGAGCACAATATTCAATGGCTTGATTGCAAACCCCCCTTGCAAATTCAAAGAAAGGCAAGGACACACTGCCATGCACATTAACAGAAAGGAAAAAGAAGAGAGAAGATAAGTCCAGGCTCTCTTTCTCTGATAACATAGGAGAGTCCACTGGACATTTTCCAACCTCTTCTTAATTGGATGTATTGTATGTTAAAACTTTGAAAAGTTTCTAAAATGTACATTGGCTTTATATAGTATAGACGTGCCCACAATTGTACTCTGCTACCATTTACATTTTATACCAACATTGAATGAAAAGGATATGAATGCAAACATACTCTCAAATTAGGAACATGTGCTCAATTTTATCAGGTTCTGACAGCTGAATATGGTGAAAATAGTGGGGTACTTTTCAAAGCAGCAAGCTCTAATTGAGCCATGCAGCTCCTGTTTATTTTAATGTGAGTTGCCCAGTGAAATCACTACAAAACACTGTGAACACTGACTCAACTGTGTCTGCCACTGGGAGGGCAACTTTGAATGCAAGGGGCAAGAAACATTATTACTTAACCTTAGCCACAAAGGCTCCTCATTTGGTCAATTCACGCACACGTATACTTTTGTGAACTTTTACAAATAGGAACCACTTTAAAAAAGATTTTTTTTAAATTGAATACATAATGTGTGTGTCCTGATTTTTTAAAAAGAACAAAACAAACAAAAACAACATATCTCAGAATATTAAGTAGTTAGTATTGATCTTTAAACCTATCCATTGTTTTTTCTGTACCATTTGCAAATTTTAATTAGTCAAAATGATATTCACTGCAACCTAAAAACATCCAGGATCACAGAACTTGGAGAGTAACTGTTACTTCATCAGATGAACTCTTCTTTCACAATCTATTAATATCACATCAGCATCCAAATCTGTTACTCTACGTTGGATTTTAAAAATAGGTAGGACCACATCTCGAAACTAATGATTCATAAAATCACTTGCAGCTATTAGCGTGTGGGGATAAGTGCTGGTGGCTCTTTCAGCTCATTGCTTGCTGGGATACCATAAATTTAAAGTCTATCTAGTAGGAGAGATTTATAATCTCACATAATTCATTGAAGCCTGTCAGGCTTTTAAAATTTGCATTGCCATGTACAATTACAGGTGTCATAACATGAAATAACATTCAGGCAGGGGCTCTTTGAAAACCTCTCTTAGTCCAATTAAGAGTCACGTAAAAGCCAGTGTTGCTGTGGTGCCGACAGTCCCATTTTGCCACATCAATCTACACAGTTGACGCTTTAGTCAGTATGTGTACCTGTGCGATGGACAGGCAACCCTGAAGTAAGAGAAGTGTGCACGGGTAGCAGAGGCGGGATGTTTCTCCACTCTTTGTCAGAAGGAAGTGTAGTCTCTCTGAATTTCATCTTGACATGCAGATGTATGATCATGTAGCTGTTCATCTTATTGCATTTCCTAAAGGGGATGTGAGTATGCTTACACATTTTAATTCACAGGTCCTTACAACACCTTTCTTTTGAAAGCAGGTGATAAACATCTTGTTGTTGTTAAAATTTCAGGGGATGGAACCATATATCAAAAGCTATTGTGTGTATGTACGGCATTGAGGACATCAATCGACTCTAGAAAAAGTGCTATATGCGCATCTAAGATGTCCCTGAACGGCCTTACATTTTGGGAACCAGATAATCTGAATCTACAAAAACTGACCACATGCAATCCCCCTTGTCAAAATGTTGGCCAGAAATGTTTGAAGCCATGTTTCAAACGCCTAGTGCATAACAGTTACCAACATATGCACTCTGTGTCCTGGAAGCCAAAGATGCATGAAATGATGACTGTTCCCTTGGGATGGGTCCATGGAATTTAAATGATAAAGATCGGAGGGGGTTGGAATACAAATGAAGCAGCATAGTATGTTGGGTATGAGCATTAAAAATAAAAAAATTCAAAAACAAATCACCACCATTGAGTTGATCCTGACTCAGTGACCCAATAAAGATAGTGAAATGCATATCCTCTTTTGCCACTAACTGCAAATTATTAATTATTCTCTAGGATTCAGTTTACTTAGCTAGTAAACAGATCATTATGAACAAGTTTGAGGTACACTCTAATAGCTGAATGGTTTCTCACTATTGTTACTTAGCCCATTGCAAGCATCAGATATTCTCTCTCTCTCTCTCTCTCTCTCTCTCTCTCTCTCTCTCTCTCTCTCTCTCTCTCTCTCTCTCTCTCTCTCTCTCCTCTCTCTGTTCCATTGCAGGCTTTAAAGAAATACATTTCCATTAATTTCACAACCACAAGGAAATGAATTCTGTCAACAACCCAAAGCCATTGGAAGTGGATTTTCCCTAAATTAAACTTCTCAATGAAACCAAACCCTGGCCAACACCTTGACTGTAGGCTGTGCCAACTTGAATGGAAGCCCAACCATGGTCGTACACTGATTCCTGACCCACAGAAACTGTGAGAAAATACTACACGTTGCTCGAGATGGCTATGGTTGTGGCAATCCATGGGTGCTGTTGGGTGTTCTTGGGTGGATGGTGACCTCACAAGACAGGTTAAAACTGAACCATAGTATTTTCCTGGCAGGAATCTCTTGAAAGCAGTTTGCCAAATTTTCTCCCATGGAACTTCTGGGTTAAGTTTGAAGATGGAGAGGGGAGCAGCTGGACCACAAACAACAATATAGTAATAATAATATTTAAAGTTATCAGGTGAGACAAGAGTCTGGCTAGGTCATAAGACAGTTTTGCAAATTAGAAAAAAAAAAGATTCTCTCTTGGGGATATACATTCCTATTGGCTCAATGCCTGGAGAGAGAACTGTGCTTGCAAAGAGAAAAAGCAGCGTTTTCTTCTGAGCTGACACAATGCTTTCCCCGTGAGAGGCTTGCTCATCCTTTCTGCCAGCCTCCTGTGCACTCGCATTAGCTATGGCTGTGCGTCTCTTCAGGAGAATTTGCAGATGGGCTGTTTTTCTCCCACAGAGCAGAGTTCTAATCTGACACATGGAGTCACCCTGAGTAGCAATCATCTTCATGGCCATTGGTAAAACATACACACGGCCATGGCCAACACACATTTTGATGCCTCAACATTCAGACCTGTTCCCGGGTATATTTGACCTGATGATCCAAAAAATAGCACGCATTCCCCTATCAGCTCTCATTTTTGACATGCAGTACATATGCCCAAAACGACTCTTCACTCCGCTTGCTTATAAAACATCAGGATATTTTCATGTTGTGTTTAATCTCTTTTAAATGTTCACGAAACATGATAACAATTCAAGGGAAAGTATATTGTACACAGATCTCCTTATTTCATAACAGAAAGCACAGGTTTCTAATTCAAACTCTCCCTTCAGCACACAAGATTTGGTAAGATTTCCAAGAATGAGATCAGCCAGGACAGTACACCACAAGGTTCCAAAGACAGTCTGCCATGCTGAGAGCACCCCATCTTCTTCACCTGGCTCCCATGGTGCTCATGCCTTGGTGAGCTCTTGCTCTCCATTTCAGTCACCCAAGTTCTCCAGAAAGCAATCTAAGTGCGTAGATAATGGACTTTAACTCTCACGTTCCAGCGAAGCCTATGGACTTGAAAGAACTTGTCCTCCGCTTTCTTGTTCACAGGAATTTTTCCAACAAGAACAGGCATATTATTCAATTTCATTCAATGATGCTATGAAATATGAGTCATTAATACATTATCTGATCGGTGGACCATTGAAAATACCTGCCATAACTCATAAGCTATGTATTCAATGCACAAAATATCTTTACTCCTAGCCTTTGTGAACTGCCCCACCAGGCTTAGCTTAATAGTGACATTATAATTTTATCTCATGCTACCGAAGGTTCATTGATTGAATTTGGTCCTCTAAGCACCGTATACTCTTTCAGAGGCCAGCCCTTTCTTGTCCAATGTCCATGGTTAGTTCTACTATCCCTAAGGCATAGAAACCAAGGCTAATTTGTGTAACTGTTTTGCTGACCAAAATGAGAAATAACCATCTTCAAGTCTACACAAATCACCCACTGGTGTTCTTGGTACTTTCTCTTCTCTAAGACTAAAGAGATGGCCCTGTCCTCTGCTGTCTTCCCGGTGGAGTGACCCATTGGAATAGAACCAGACTTCTTGTTGTTATTTGAAAGGTTACATCTCAAACTACATTTTGAACTGTTGATGAAAAGATGCCACTCACGTGGGCTACCTTCTGAAGGATCAACTCTTTTCAGAAAGTAACTGATGTCATTTTAGTAGACTAAGTTGTCATTTTTGGCAAAGAATGGCATTAGTTTTTTCTGTGCTTAGATACATTTTTTGTTCCAGATTGAAGTACATTCTTTCCCTTTAGTCTGGAGGGAAGCCATCCAGAAGACTGCTTGGAAAGACGTGTGTCCCTGATCAGATCTCGCCCTTCCTTCTGGTCAAAATGTTCACAGGGTGCACTTGTTTGGAAATCACTGTTCATTGTCCCCACTTTTTTTTTTAATCTTGTGAGGTATCGGACATGCAAGACTCAAACTCTGCGACTGTGGCAGTCCATGGAAAGGTGGAATGGGTACAGGATTCGAGTGTGGAACAGTCTACATTACAGGAAAGAAAGAGGATGAATAGTTGTGAAAGAAGATCATTGTACACAGAAAAAGGTGAGTCATGTAAATACATACATTTCCTATTCAAATCAGATAGATTGTTATGCCGGCTTTGGCCTACAGAGGAGATATTTTAAAGATCAGACTATAAGTTTTTAATGCAATAATATCTAAGAAATTAGAGCTGATGTGATCTATCCAACACAATTTTTTGAATCAACACGGCAAATAACCCCGGGAAAGCTCTAGAAACCAAGACAAAAAATATTTGCAGCTGGCTGTGTAACTTATTTAGTGCAGACACTAAAGACATACAATCATTATATAAAAGTAATTGATCGAGGCAATTGTGTACCCAGGTAATGCTGGTGGCTAACATAGATGAAGGATTGGCTGGCAACAGCTTCATAATTTTCTGGGCAATTTGAGGGTGGTAAGTGTTAAGGTTTTTTGATGAAGCCTTGTCGATAGTGTTTTAGTAGCTGTTGGTAGTTTAGAGTTATTTTCACTTTTTTTCATTTTAATTTGTATTTCTTTTATTGCTAATGAACATGAACATTTCATATGGTTGTTGGCCACCTGGATGTTATCTTTGGTAAATTGCCTATTCATGTCTTTTTTGTTTGTTTGTTTCTTTTTTTTTTTACATTTTATTAGGGGCTCATACAACTCTTATCACAATCCATACATATACATACATCAATTGTATAAAGCACATCTGTACATTCTTTGCCCTAATCATTTTCAAAGCATTTGCTCTCCACTTAAGCCCTTTGCATCAGGTCCTCTTTTTTTTCCTTCTCCCTCCCCGCTCCCCCCTCCCTCATGAGCCCTTGATAACTCATAGATTGTTATTTTGTCATATCTTGCCCTATCAGGAGTCTCCCTCCCCCCCTCCCGCCCGTCTCCCAGGGAGGAGGTTACATGTGGATCCTTGTAATCAGTTCCCCCTTTCCAACCCACTCACCCTCTATCTCCCAGCATCGCCCCTCACACCCACACTTTTATGAAAAAACTATCTACTATAAGAATGGGAGACCCCAAACAAACAAGCTCACCAAACTCAGGGCCATTGAGTCCATGCTTCCTCAGAGCAACTCCCTGTAGAGGTTCTTACTCTGAGCCCATAGCTATGTACTGGAGTAGAAAGTCCAGTGGATCTCCCGAGGCACTGCCGGCGGTTTTGCTAACCACGCGGAACATAGAGGAACTTATAACCTATTCCACCAGGGCTCCTCACATGCTTGGAAGAGGAAGGAGCTGAGTTTAAAATACACGCTTTAGTTTTCCTGAATTTATTTCAGGCCAAAGTACTTTGAGAAAGAACCCTCAGTAATTACTTTATTCATATAATGATGAATGATAGAAGTTTATAACTGCATGTGGATCCCAGCCTTATTAATTATGTTATGGGGCTTGTAATGCTGTAATTTATTCATTCTTTGATAAATCCATTGCTGTCCTGTGGATTCAAACTGTACAACTCTGTAGGGTAAAGTAAGAACGCCCCAACAGGTTTCTGATTCTGTAGATCTAAATCGAAGCATACTGCCTCCAACTATTTCCCATAGCAGGTGGTGGATTTGTACCTCTGATCTCTTGGTTGGCATCTGCACCACAAGAGCTTTTAGAAAACCAGCTTAATAAACTAGTCAACCCATGTCAATAGGTGAAGGCTAAGTTGTTTTCTATTTGTATTTATATTTCTCAGTCTGGCTTTAGCAACGAGTTAGAAAAATGTTTCTCCCTGTTAAATGTTCAAAGCAGAAAATATATTTCAGGGTTTTCAAACATCTATCTCCTACGCTGTGTGTGTGTGTTTGTGTCTTCATTTTACTCTCATGGAAGGAACAGTAGGCTTACAGTATAATAATCAGTGAATACAGATAAAGCTCAAATTATGAATACAAAATCAGAACATGTGTACAATGGCTTATGTTGACATTACCTTCTGAAACTAGGGAGGACGTGTGTTTATGAATGTATTTTGAAAATTGTTTTTGCTGCCTTTTATCTATTATTCTTCCCTTGATTATCTAGAAACCAAGAGAAATGGACAGAGGACATGGAATAAAGAAAAGTTACTGTGCTTAAAAAAACAAAATCAATTATTATACTTGATATTTTGACTCCTGGTTGCACATAACCCAGATCTGCTTGCATTTTTTCCTGTCATTTATAATCCAATAGAGTTCTTCAATTAACATGAATTTTATTCTAATTAAAAATTCAGTAGAAGAGTTAATCAAAGCACTCTGGAAAACAACACCCATCCATTAATTCTTCAGAGATATTTGTGATAATACTTCTGTCAGGCTTATTATATATTACACTGTTATGAAGCTAATCACTTACTAAAACTCTTCTCTTCGTGTACAAATTAACTGCATTCACATGCAATTCACATCATCCTGACGTGGTTTGCATTTTGATGCTTTCAGACACTTATATGGAACGAATGCCCCTTCTCCTTTAATGCACACACAACAGCAATTACGCATTTTGCAGTCTGAGTGCATTGGAGGGCAATTTCTCAGGAACGTAAAACAGCTAGTAAAAATGTAATCCCTCCCCCCTCCCCCATTGCTTGCTTGCTCTCAATTCTGTTTTAAATTGCTGCACAAAAGTTTTCTGCATGAGTTAGAGTTTGTGTTTTGTTTGTAAATGTCCTGGTTAAAAATGTAGAAAGAATCTACTTTTTGCAATATCCTAACACACTTTCTGAGAGAGACTCCAGGTAACTGCCTTCCCCTAGCACTGAGGGTTTTGACTTCCTACACTGGAGAGAAGGTGCTTAGGAGTTGGGTTAGCAGCTCCAATCTCAGTTTCTCCCTGGGAGAAAGCCTAGGTTGTCTGGTTCTGTGAATATTTAAAGCCTCTAAAACCCCAAAGGGCCATTCTACTATGTCCTCTAGAATAGTTTTGAGTTGGAATCCACTAGATGGCAGAGGATTGTTTTACTTTTATTATCAAGTTGGTGTGATCGGTTTTACAATGTATTTTTTCTGCTCAATATAAATGGATGTTATCAACATTTCTTTGCAAACAAGGTCTAGAGCATTTCTAGAAGATAGGAACATGTCAACTCAGAGTCAGGTCCCAAATAATTAAGACTGGGGATTTAAAACTCAGATGGTTTTGAATTTATAAAAAAAATATGGAATTATCTTTCTTTGGGGTTTTAAAGCATTAATTCTCAGCTGATTTTATAATTAGAAGCAAAATGTAATTCCCTCTAGAAGGAAGGTTTATTTTGCTAGAGAACAAATCTAATTTTGAAAGGATTTTGTGTTTTTTGTTAAAATTTAATATCAATCTCCTAAATATGTCCAGTTGATAACATACCAAGGATTCTATGTTCATGAGTACTTGTTTCAACCCAGATAAAGGGAGGAACTACTTATCGAATCATCAATATTTGCCAAGCATAAGTAGAAAGATTATAGACACAAATCCAAATTCAAACACATCTAAATAGTATGAGAGTTCGTAAAAAAAACATAAGAAAATCATAGAAACCTGTGTTAAGCAAACAATATCAAAATAGAAAATGATTGTCTCTTGCACTATCCTCCCATCTAGGGGTGTACGTTTCTGAAGGATGCATTTCCTTCTTGATGGGCCCTCCCCAAAGATTTCTGCTCTTCGAATACCACATAAAAAACCAACGGGCACATTGCCATTGAGCCCACTCCTGCAGCGACCTGGGAGGACGAGCAAGAACTGTTCTTGTGGGATTCCCACTTTATAACTCTTTACAGGGGCAGAAAGCCTTCTC
The DNA here is from genome assembly GCF_050624435.1 of Tenrec ecaudatus. NCBI lineage: Eukaryota > Metazoa > Chordata > Mammalia > Afrosoricida > Tenrecidae > Tenrec > Tenrec ecaudatus. Next base: position 108,560,485 of record NC_134542.1, on the reverse strand, counting down.
TTCCTCCCTCTGAAAAGCTGGGAGATTTGAACTACTGACCTTGTGATCAGCACCCCAAATCCATAACCACATCAATGGGTACCCTCCAGGGATAAAATGCTATACCTTTTCAATGCTGTTAAGTTTAGTGAACAAAGAGAAATCTGATGGGACAATATCAGGGATGTAGGTAGAATGGGATAGAGTTTCTAAAAGGAATTCTTAAACGAAAACTCTGCCTATTTCAAAGAATAAGCAAGTGTATTGCAGTGATGGGAAAATAAAAAATTCCTTGGTGAAATATTCCTATTTAATTTATTTTTTATCCAGTGGGTAGAACTCCATGTTGAATACCACGAAGTAGAATCTTGGTAGAAATACTTTGGGGCTGGCTGACCTTCACACCTGATCTATCAATACTTCAAACCAAGCAGAAAGGAAAAGTGCTATTTATTTTTTGTGCTTCTGAGAGCAGACTACTTAAAAATTGGTATGTTTACTTTCATGAAGGTATGTGTGCTTTGTAGGGTTAGATCAAGATAAATCAGCCTTTAATAAACTGCCACCTCTTCTCTTGATAATTCATCCTGAAAATCCATTTTGGAGCATTTCTTTAATAAACAGATAACAGAGTCTTTGAAATAATCTCTGTGGTAAGTCAGAATGAGGCAATAGATTTGCTATCAAACAGCCAAGCGTATGAATTACAACTTGGTCACTTACTAGGTTATTCCACCTCCCTAGCTCTTGTTTCCCATCACCAGTGCGCCTTGGGGAAATGTGTGGTCCTTTGGTGTTTTGGGAGTTGCTTGATGCCCGAAAGTATGCCACCTGTATTTCAAATATGAACAGAGTTACCCTCTAAGACAACCTGGGCTGAAAGGACTTGTGAAAAATCGTCCAGGGAAAACCAGTGCATCCCAACAACGAACTCAAATAGGAGTCATACCTGGCACTAAGCTAACCTATTTGGCTTTCACTCCATAGGTACAGATTCATGATATTCAGAAAATTAATTGAACTGACTTGATCATTTTGATTGGCTCCTTCTCGTTCCCACATCTCTTCAGGAATTCGTCCAGGACTACAATGAGAGAAATTCACTTCATAATGAGGGCTTCAACGGCGCCGGTAAGTATTCTTCTTAGGCAGCTTGTATGGTAGCACAGCCTTGACCTTGGACCTATGCTCCTGTTCTAGCACTCAGCTGATGTCCTCTGCTTTCCTCGGCTTAGCTCCCTGTGCTTCACTATTTTCCTTAACGATTAGGGAAATGCCTTATTATCTTGAGTAAAGAGCTCTCAGTATTGAGAGCCAGAAGATTTAGAGTTGGGCTCCCGGACACAGTCCTTCACGTTCATCTAATGGCCTTCCCGGAGGACAGGGTGCATTATGAGAGTGTACAATCAAATAGGATCTCCTGCTGGATTGCTTACATTTTCTAGATACATGACTAAAGATCAGAGCCTGGTCTACTCTAGCCCATGTCATATTTAGATGCTTTGTTTTTTCTTTCAGGGCACTTATTATCTCTCCCTCCATGATGGTTTCCACTATTGGAAAATTTCAATGAATATTTAAAAACCAGTTTAATGATTTCTTATTGCAAAGGAGAATTAGGTATTGTAGCAGTTATATGTTTCTGTCCCAAAATGTGACTCCATAATTATCATTTTGAAGACTCTTTTCCACAGAATGCTCTGAATATGCTATGGGGGAGGAGTGGAGAGCAGGGTGCCCAATAATCTATTAATATATTTTGTTTTATTGCCCTCAACTACCAATGGGAAGGACCCTGATATCCCAATGTTTTTCTCCAAAGGAGAACACAAGGCGGTCAGCTCCCATAAAGATTTATAGTCTTGGGACCCCTAGAAAAGGCCCCTCACTCGAAGTAAAAATGGACTTCATGCCATCGAGTTGGCTCCAGCCCACAGCGACCCTCTTCACAACAGAAAGAAACCCCGCCCAGCCCACACCATCCTCACACTGGTTCCTAGGCTTGAGCAAATTGTTACAGCCACTGTGTCAATCCATCTCCTTGGGGGCCTTCTTTGATCTCGCTGCTCCTCTAGTTGAACAAACATGATGCCCTTCTCCTGACAGCATATCCTAAATAGGTGAGCCAAAGTCTCAACCTCCTTGCCTCTAAAGAGCACTCTGGTCCTAATTGCATCATTGCTCCAAAAAACAGACCAGTGTGTCCTTTTAGCAGTTCATAGTACTTTCCGTTTTCTTCTCCAGGACCATAATTCAAAGCCGTTGGTTCTTCTTCAGTCTTCTTTACTCAATGTCCAACTTTCACATGCATGTGAAGCAATGAAAAAGCCGTGGCTTGGGCCAGATGCTCCCTAGTCCTCAAAGTAGCATCCTTGCCTTCCAGTACTCTAAAGAGGTCTTGTGTGGCAGTGGCAGTGGCAGTGGCAGTGGGCATCATCAATGGGGAGAACTTTGTGCTGTAGACCAACCTTCTTGTTCTCCATTGCCCCTGAGCTACTCCAAACTTAAGTTTCTACACTCTATTTTGATGAAAGGTCAATCAAGCCCAAGTTTAGAAACGGTGTCAGGCATGCTTCCTTGAACGCACCAGTCATAACTGGCGTCCCTCAGAGTCCCTACAAGTTAGCTTAGTGTGACAGTAAACATTTCATTGTAGGCTGCATGCTGCCTATAGTTGACAATCAATGACATCAATGAAAACAGCCTTTCAACACTAGTACTCAGCTCCCCATCACTAAGGAATGACAAGAGTGGGTAGTCTGTACCAAACATCAGCCACTAAGTTATCATATAGAGATAGGCTACGTGGCTTCCCTTGAGACAAACTAAAGGGCCAGCCTCATGGATAGACATTAATCACCAGGACGATGCAATCGTCTGCTCTCTGCCTCCTATATTGTGTGATTTTAATTATGACTCCTTTCTTTTGACAATAGGGTTAAAAATACTAAGTGAGTTCACCTGAGAACATACTTGTTCCTCCTTTGAGTGAGCCTTTAACAATTACTTGATTGAAGATTTGAGCTGTAGGTAGCTGTAATTTTGCAGACTTGTTATATTATTTCTGGCTTTCTTTAAGTGTTGACTCATTTTGTACTGTCTGAGTGCTGAAAAGGAATCTTTGGGGAGAAGCTAAAAATACCTTTGAGTTTTTCTTCTATTGCTACAGTTTTATCTCCCTAATGCATGCTCAGAATCATATTCTATGCACATAAGGAATTTCAAAATCTCTCAAAATGAGGGAAAAGTGTCTTTTTCTCCCCTAGTAGCACCCTCATACTTTGTGTTATCTGATAATAAACGTGAATGGGTTTAATACTCAATCATCTCCCAAATCTAATTCGACTATGGACCAGGGTTTAATTTACATGAAGATAAAATTGTCCACACCAGAAAGCACTGTAACCCTCGCTCTTCTGAGGTTAATGGCGATCCAGCTGAAGGCCTGAAAGATAATTACAAGGGATGTGCTTCAGGCGACAAAGGAGTTTTGACAATCCCAGACTACTGATAGCTTTTTAATTATACCACTTTCCTACATAAGAGACTATATACTGTCTGCGAAACAGTTTAAAGACCTGCTGTTATGTTTTTCAAATTAATGTCCATTGATACAAACACTTCTAACCTCCTTATACTCAGGCTTCATCCCACCATTCCACAAATCTTCACACGAATGGAAGCTCTAGGTGACTATTTCCTTGAACATCAGTAGACCATGATGTATAACATACTATCAACTTGGAAACACATACATATGTATGGCCTCTCTTGATATTTTGTGACCTTTGAAAAAGAAAACAGCAACAACAAAACAACTTCAGTCTCTAGGCGTCTGTGTTGTTTGCAGGCCACAGTAAATGAGTGGAGCGAGAGAGCCATCCTACAAAGACAACAAGAAACCCTTCTGATTTAGTAGATGGGTACCATCAATCCGAGCTTTAGTCCAAGTGGTAGGGGTGGGTCTCAAGATGAATCTGGTTTTCTGTTAATTTTCTCTGTTTTTTTTTCTTTTTGAATCACTGCACATTTTAATTTAAATACTTAACTGTAAAATTAAATAGGCAAAAATTGGAATCCCAAGCATATGAGTCTATGTGTCTTTATCTTTAAATTAAAATCAATCAAAATTTTACAGGTAATTAGTTATCCAAATATTTAAATCATTCCCAATTCCAGTATGAACAATGAAGGGAAACAAGAACAGAGCTGTAATGATAACATGTAGGTGGAACCTGAACTACGAATGATAGAAGGAAAAATAATTATCTGCCAGAAATTTAATCTCCTCTTAAAGAAACAACAATGTGGGGGAGGCAGTGTTGGCATTGCATAGCAACAAACTCTCTTGGCTAATAGGGTTGCATACACTGCACTGGTTCCTGTCCCAGAGATGGGTGATGACCAAGTCACTTTGAATATGCATTGCTCTCGGTGGTAATCCAATCACCTGTATGAAACTCCTGCCGCATCCAAGTCTCCTATTTCAAGACTTCACCCCTAATGGTTTTATAATTCCATTTATCATTCTAGTATACCCACAGTTCATAAATTCTTATCTTTTGCAGTTTTGCTGTATTGGCCATGACTGAACTGATTTTAAATGGCTAGTACCAGTGATTAGCAAATTAAACAAACCCTATTATTTATTGCAATAGGAATTTCAGCTCCTTTTTTGTATAAAGTTGGTATAATTCACACAAAGTTAAGTATCCATATGGAGGCTGAAATATTCATTCACATATCCAGATGTTTGGCTATATTAAATCAAATTACTTTTTACTTTGGATCCTCATTGTATCATGAAATGATGTGGTTTCATGTCATAAAAGTTCTTTTAAGAATCTGATGCTTTATTCCTGGCCCAACTCTGATCGGATGGGTCTGATACATGGTCCTTATCATTTTTGCAAAGAAATCACACTGCAAACATTTCTATCTCAAACTACAGTAATAGCAATCACATTATTTAGAAATTGGGAGATTTTAGACTTGAAAATGTTCTGTTGTGTCATAACTCTCCTTGCAGTGTCATTACACAGACTAGAAAACACGTCACACAAAGCACCAAGTTACATAGTCAAACTCACAGTGAATTAGTAGCAACATTAGCAAAGTCTAGTTGTCTGAATCAATTAATGCTCTTTCAATATCATATCATCTTGCCCAGGTTAAAGGGATTCTCATTTATTCATCACACATTTATGTGACTTTTAATGGACTTATAGAAGTTGTATTGCCAAAATTGACAGTATTGTTCAGGTTGACCACAGACAGGGAAAATAAACAGTTTCAATAATACAAACCAATATTTTCTGTGTATCCTGTGATGTGGTCCTTTAAATCCTAGCTCTTTAATTTTTAAACTTCAATTGCTCATCTTTAAAATAGGGCTAATTTACGAAGAATTTATATATATATATTATATATATACAATTTATAAATAAATATATATATGTTAGCACATCTGTGAAGAGGAAGGGATTACAAAAGACATGAAGTTGGAAATATTGTGCAGATGTAAATGTAGGAAAGACATTGTTTATCTTATTATTGCCCAGTGACTCTAGAATCAACTTCTATGTGTGGTGTTCTCACATGTGACAGAATGCATCTGTGCATCATTAAATTTAAAATCACTTATATTTTGCAAATAGATCCAGGCCTTTCTTCCAAAGTGCTTCCAACCTGTAGTCTCTTAGTTAGAAAGTGAGCACATTCACCATTTGAACCACTCAAGGGACTTCACATGTTCTTTGCTTATATTTTCATTAGGTACTGTGAAGTCCATTTGGCTCATGGGAACCCCACGAGTCAGAATTGAATGTTCCCAGAAATTTTAGACTGTAATATTTATGGAACTAGATCACCAGATCTGTCTCCCTTGGACTGTTAAGCACCCATTGAGTCTAATGCGTACACCACGAAGGTTCCTTATCATTTTATTAGGCACTACAATGTGTTCATCCCGCTTTCTTGCTAAGGAAGGAACTAAGAATACTCAGACTGTGATCCTTATATAACTTGTCCAGGTTATTTAATTTAGCAAAAGTAGGACTGATAACCATTATCTTTACCATTATACCTTTGTAGAAAGTAAGACTAGAAAGTTGAGAAAAAACAACGGGAATGGAGGACTAGACAAAGACATGTACATGCAAATATATATAGGAGGATGGGGAAATAGATCTATGCGTCTATATTTATAGGTCAAGTATTAAGGTGGCGGAAGGACCTTGGGCCTCTACTCAAACACTCCCTCAATGCATGAATACCTTCTTTTATTAAATTGGAACTCTAGGATGCTCACTCTCCCAACACAACGGCTGGAGCCAAAGTGGGTGAACAAGTAAATGTGGTGAAGAAAGCTGATGGTGCCCGGCTATCAAAAGAGATAGTGACTGGGGTCTTAAAGGCTTGAAGATAAACAAGCGGCCATCTAGCTCAGAAGCAACAAAGTCCACATGGAAGAACACACCAGCCTGTGTGATCGAGTGGTCCCAAAGGGATCAGTTACCAGGCATCAAAGAACAAAAATCATATCATTGACTGCACACCTCCATGATAGGATCGCTGAAGACAAATGGGTGCATAAGCAAATGTGGTGAAGAAAGCTGATGGTGCCCGGCTATCAAAAGAGATAGTGTCTGGGGTCTTAAAGGCTTGAAGGTGAACAAGCGGCCATCTAGCTCAGAAGCAAATAAGCCCACATGGAAGAAGCACACCGGCCGGTGCGATCACGAGGTGCCCAAGGGACCAGGTATAAGGCATCATGCAAAAAAAAAAAAGATATGTGTGTGTATGTATGTGTATATATGTGTATATGTATATATGTATGTGTATATATGTATATATATATCATATTAAATGAAGGGGGAGGTGCAGGGTGGAGACCCAAGGCCCAAGTGTCGGCCAGTGGAGATCCCCTCATAGAGGGGTTTAGGAGAGGAGATGGGTTAATTAGGGTGTGAGGTAGTGTCGATGAAGAGCACAGCTTTCCCCAAGATCCTAGATGCTTCCTCCCCCCAACTACCATGATCCGAATTCTACCTTGCAGGGCTGGATAGGACAGAGGCTGTACACTGGTGCATATGAGGGTTGGAGGTACGGGGAATCCAGGGTGGATGATGCCTTCAGGACCAAGGGTGTGAGGGACGATGCTGGGAGAGTGGGGGGTGGGTGGGTTGGAGGGGGGGAGCTGATTGCAGGGATCCACGTGTGGCCTCTTCCCTGGGAGAGGGACGGCGGAGAGGGGGGGAGGGGAGGCTCCGGATGGGGCAAGATATGACAAAATAGCGAGGTATAAATTACCAAGGGCATATGAGGGAGGGGGGAATGGGAAGGGAGGGGGGGGGAAAGAGGACCTGATGCAAGGGGCTTAAGTGGAGAGCAAATGCCTTGAGAATGATTGGGGCAGGGAATGTATGGATGTGCTTTATACAATTGATGTATGTATGTGTATGGATTGTGGTAAGAGTTGTTTGAGTCCCTAATAAAATGTAAAAGAAGAAAAGAGAAAAAAATGATTAGAGCAAAGACTGTACAGATGTGCTTTATACAATTGATGTATGTATATGTATGAACTGTGAAAAGAATTGTATCAGCCCCAATAAATTGTTAAAATAAAAAAATTAAAAAAAAAACAACGGGAATGCTACATCATGGAGATCCTGCAAGATAAAGAAGAGCCAAACTCATGCAACCAAGTTGATGCAGTGCTAAAGGACAGGGTAGAACTTCTCCTGTGAGATTCTCAGATGGCAACTCTTTAGACAGCCCCATCTTTCTCACAAGGAGCTCTTGGTGGTTTTGAACTACCAACCTTGAGGATCACAGACAAACCTCAAAGCCACTATGCCGCCAAGGCCCCTTAAAGGTAGCAAAAGTAAACTATTAGAGATCTATTAGTAAGAAACTGCTTTGAGAAGAATTCTAGTAGTGGATACAATTATATAGAATGTTATCTAAAACAGGATGGGACTTGACAGAAATATCAGTAGAATTGTGTAATACATTAGTATAACAGAGTTGAGGTAGTGAATTAATTGAAATACATTCTTCAACAAGCACTTTAACAGACACTGATAACATGTATGCATAAAGTATTTACAGAAATGATCTCACACACAATACTGGACATGTTTTACAGGAAGAATATTTCACTTACCCAATAACCAACACATGGCTAGAAAAAAATGTGACAGTTTTCAAGATGACTGGCCAATAAGGCTTGGTAACTGATAAGAAGGAGCAGTCTTAGAAGTAACTTTCGTAACTTTGTGAAAGTGGTGCAGTGACAATATGAATTAAAATTTAGGAAACAAGAGTAAGATCTTCTAGAGAATGTATATTAAAACACAACAGATAAGAGTCCATACTTTTGCATTTTGGGACTTTCAGTATGAGAAAGCCATGCACATTCAACTGACATTCTGTTTTAGAAGTTAAATACCAAATCATACATCATGAAAGGAAAGAGTGTGTTCCGAGGAAATACATGATCTGAGTCAATTCCACCTGAGCAATCCTGGAAACTCTGAGAATGAATATTCCTGGCGAGGGAAGAGGTATGTCAAGCTAGAAACTGTTGTCAGAATTTATAAATGCCCAATTTTATGTGCAAAGGGAGAGAGAAGGAGCTGTCACAGGCGGTAACAGCAGGGTGGAGCAGTGTCACACAACCCCTTTAAAGACACACGGACAATACGATAACTGACGGTCATATTGCACTCGATTACTGTCTGGTCCTGGTCATCTGTCGGTGAATCCGGGCAGAAAGCGGGGATTGTGCTAAAGGTAAATGGTGAGAGAGCATCAGTGACCAGAGCGATGACCAGAAGTCCCAAGAGCCCCAAGAGCTGCTGCAGATCCTTGTTAAGAAGAAGGAACCAGCCACCTCTCACAGGAGTTTGGGGATTTACTGAGAGAGCCCTCAGCTGGTCATCCACCCGTTCCCAGGTGGAAGGGATCCAGGGGAAAGCCTGCTGATCTGCTCTCACAGCCCTCAGCGGCAGGTCTGTCTGAGACGCAGAGGAACGAGCTGCAGGCACACAGAGCAGCAGTGGAGGCGACATTCCTACTGTGGGAAGGTGATCTCCGTTAGCAAAAACAATGACAATAAAGAGGGATGGACTCATTCTTCTCTCTTTTCTCTTGACAAACCATAAAACGACGGCCTCAAATACTGTTTCACAAATATTACTCCTCAGTGCTATTCTGTAGTGGTAGCTTTTGTTATCAGGTGGCATCGAGTCAGCCCTGACTCATAGCAACCCTGTGCACGGCAGAATGAAGCCCTGCTCAGCCCTGCACCGTCCTCACAAGGGTCCCGATGCCTGAGCCCATTGACGCAGACACGGTGTCAATGCAGCTCGCCAAGGGCACTCCACTCTATGCAGCAAGATGTCCTTCGCCAGGGACTGGTCTTCCTTAACAAAGTATGTAAGATAAAGTTGTGCCATCCTTGCCTCTAGGGAGCACTCTGGCCTGGTTTCTAGAATAGTAGTCTATCGTTATTTATACCCAAGGATCACATATGCACAATATAGTAGGTATCGTCAAGTGAATTATACCCAAGGCTCCCATGTAACGCCCCCAAACCAAATTCACCATCATCCAGTCAATGGCTACTCATACTGACCCTATAGGACAGGGTCGAGTTGCCCCTGTGAGTTTGGGAGACTGCAGCCCTTTATGGGAGTAGAAAGCCGCATATTGATCCAAGGAGTGGGTGGTGGTTTCCAACCGCTGCCCAGCAGCTCTCAGACTAAAGCGAAACCAAGACAGAACAGGGCTCTTTACACTGAGGGAAGAATTGTTTTGAATGATGGCGAAAGAAAGCTAGAAAACAATACCCGGATGTCATGGCTGAGCTGTTCTACAGGTTTGTAGATGATTTAACAAGGATAAGAACAGCAAAAGGCCCAATGTCTGAAATAATAGAATGGGTTAATGAGGATTTTTTTAAGAAATGAAATTATTGGCCTTAGAATGGTTATTGACCCATAATTCTCTGAGGCAAGCTCTGGTGGACCTCAGTCTATGTCTTTGTCTTTACACAGACTAGGGCCTCTCGCTTTTCAAACCTTCGGATAGAAATCAGAACATTAATTGTGAATATAATGCTTAAAGTGAGAATAGATCTTTTGTTATGGAAATAATGTGATGTTTGTATGAAAATAATGCTCGTGTTATAGGTTTTCACACCATCCTGTTCTTTTTGTGAGGGTGCCAGGTCAGTATTTTGGATACGCTGACTGACGCCTCTTACTTCATTTGCTTTCTTCTGTCCAACGCACTTAATGTTAAGCCTTCATCTTGGCGCAGGTTGACGTGAAGATTTGGTTCCCAGCAGCAGCCTCTCGCTCAGCAGGATCTCTTCTGTGCTTTGCAAACTACTTCTTTCCAGTATAAGAAGAAATCCCTTTTCCCACCTGGAGGGCAGTCAGCCCAAGGCCAGGTGGTACACAGTCTGCATGTCCCAGGCCCACCCCTCTGCTCAGGCTGTTTGACTCTGTCACCAGAAAGGATGCCCTGCAGTGGGTCTGGAAGCCACAGGTGCAGAGGAATCCATCTAGTCTCCAGGGGATCTCACGAGATCAGGAGAGTGTGCGGTCACACTGAACATCCTGCGCAGAGCCCCTGGGCACCCAGGGACAGCTTTCTGCTCCCGGTCCGGCAGCCCTCCTTGGAGCCCTCTGCCAGGGGGCACTTTGCCATGCAGCACCACCTCCATGGGTGCAGACCAGCCCAGGGAACTCTGCAGCTCTCTGGCCTGATCACGTCAGGAGCAAGTGTTCTGCTTTGATGGTTTGTTTTAGGATTACGGGGATGCAGCCCACCTGGATCCAGAACTTGTTGACCATGGCAAAATTACCCACGTCTGATCAAAGCTAACATCTTCAGACGATTGAGTGATTTTAAAGGAGACTGAAATTCATGTCTGAAAATGTCACGAGACATGCGTGGTGTATGCCAGGGTGCACTGTTGCCAGGAGTTTGAAACATGATTTTCTCGTTTTTGCCCATTCTGTGTGTGTGTGTGTGTGTGCGCGCGCGTGTGCGTGTGTGTGTGTGTGTGTGTGTGTGTGTGAGATTCACTGTGGCCAAGCGCTGTGTGAAAATGGTGCCATTTCATATTACCCTTAGAGATGCACAGAGTAATGTGGCGTTCTAGTTTGGGTTTTGTTAGTTGTCAGTTGATCCTCACATTGCCCTGTCCTACGTATCTCCGTAGCCTTAAATCCCTGCCCTACCCATGGCCTGTGGTCGGTGGTGGCTCACAGGCTGCTGGGTTGCTTCGGATGTCAGCAGGGCAGCCCATGGTGGACAGCTTTCAGTAGCACCGGCAGACTGAAACCGACCAGGAAGAGCTACTTGTGTAATATTTCCAAAAATTACCCAATGTAAGCCTCCTGGATTCCAGATTGTGATGAGGCTGAAAGCAGTGATTCATAGCTTGGTTTATCCAAGTTCTGTCTTTGAAGCCCCGGCATCTCGTAAGTAGTCTGGCACGGGGTTGGTGCACATGCTTGAATTATTGAAACAGATTTCTGAATCATTTAATATAAAGCTATCCTTCTTCTTTTACATAACTTTGTCTATTTGTGCTAATCCATATACCTATATAATTTTTGCATTTTCCTGTGCTTTCACAATTATCTTATTTTACCATCAGAAAATGAATACTCCATAATAAGGTCTTTAAGTTAAATGGTCTGTCATTAGCAGTCTAGATAATTCGGTACCATACATTTGAATTTTCTCTGCCTCAGTGTGAAAAAAGCTTATGCCCTTTATGTGGCCAGAATGAGCTATCAACTAGTATTTATGTGTTTTACAACAAATTGTTTGTCACTTTCTCTGATTAAATGTGCCTATAATAACATTATTGTCATTATTCTTCTTAAATTGCAGTTGATATTTAAATCATGCTGCCTCTCTTCCTGGAACAGTCATGCCATTTTCTAAATAAATTTCTCCCTTCAGGTGGAAATAAATAACCCAAAGTCAGCTATGTCAGGGTATAATACTCAGACTCTAAACTTCGTAACATATGATATAAGTGTGAATTTCAGTCTATTTGTAATAGCTGCCTTTACAGAATACAAAACTATCCACAACAATAATAAGTATGTACTAAGCTAGAGTTTCGATGGTTCTTTCTGTTTTACAATGTTTGCTTTTGTTGTATTGTATATTTTTATTTTTGCATTGCTTCACTAAGAATGGACTGTAAGCTACGTTTCATATAGCTTTCTGCTTTTGCTGGCTTTCAATGGACTTCAAGCAGGAAGATACGCACCAATCTCACCACAAACACTTTCTCTCTTACTTTCTCTCACAAAGTCTGCATCAATTCAACGTTTAGCATTCAAAAATACATTTGTGTGCACACAAATTAAGCCAAAGTAAACAATTTCTGGATTCATAACTTCAATGAGATTTCTAAGCCCACCTTACACATCTCTCTCTCTCTCTTTTTTTTTAACCCAGGGTCAAACCTAGAGGTTTCTCCATCAAGATAGCTGCTCAAATTCTACATTTTATATCACTGTCTAAAGAGATGTGCCTTATCCATGTATCCTAATTGTCTGTAAAGATCTGAAATTTAATTAAAAGGCAAAGTAAAACTCAAATTAAGTCACAGTTTTAGATTACATATTCCTGCGAACGGTACGGCCTTTGCATTGCTAGCTTTTCAGTGCTTCGTATAAAAGCCTTATTAAAAAGGCTTTAAAGTGAGATTAATTTAAGTTTAAATTGTCATTTACAGAGCTCTTCCAGCTAGCCTGAAGCAAAATTACATCTAATTCAAAATTAAAATAAAATATTTTCGCCTTCTCCATCTTTTAACTGGTTCTAAGCCTGATTTCATTTTTTTTAACTTCCACAGAGGAATTAACCATTTGGTGCAGATCATCAGTTCATCTGGAATGCAGAGGGATGTGGGTGGTTGACTGCCTGAGAGTGCATATGAGGTGGGAGGGAATTAAGGCAAAACGAATTATGATGCACGAGGATCTTCACTGATCCTCCTTTCCTCTTACCCGACACATGTCCACTCTGGGAAAATTGCCTTGGTCTTATTGTCCAGTGTATCCAGGAGCCGACCATTTCTTCCTCCTTCCACTGCCACTGCTCAGCCGAAGGCACCATGAGCCTTCCCAGTGAGAATAAAATTCTACTAGTACTTTCACTTACTTCCCTCTCTCTCCCCCACCACTAAACACTATTCTTAACAAGGCAGTCAGAATCTAATTCAGGTCTTGGTGACCTCTGATTGAAACCATCCCGTTGGCTATAGTAAGAGTAGAGTCCTTACATGTGTATTTGCCACCAAGCCTTATGGGTCTAATCCGGGATGACCCCTAACCTCTTTCTTCCTACTGTCCTCCTGGATTCCTCTCCCCAGCCTGGCTCCCACCTCAGCAGCTTGCACTGGCTGCTCTATTTCCATCTCTTGCTCTCCTCCGTAGATCCCTAAGTGGCTGCTCTTCAAAGCATGGCTCCGATTATCCCCTCTCAGTGAGGCAGTCCTTGATGACTGGATTTACAATAGCAATTCAGCCATTGCCAATGCTCCCCTCCTTTATCCATAGCTGTTTCACTCTCTAAAATACCACTTATTATTTATCATGTTTTGTATGGTTCACACCTCAGAATGAAAACTCTAAGTTAGCAAGCATATTTTGTGTCTCTGCGCACTCACACTCTGGAAAAGTGCTTGGAATATAGACTGTCCAGGAACAAGCTATAATCAAAGCAGTCTGTTGTTTCAGTGGCGAACATGACCATACTGCATTCTGGAAATGTGTTAGAAACCAGGTGACATTTTACATGAACCTTGAAAGTGGTGGGGATAATTGAGAGGTGGTGGAGAGCCATTCTCCAAAGATTGCGGTTCCCCAATACTTGAGAATATGCAGAGGGGATTGTGGTTGGATAGCAATACCTATTGAAATCATGGAAGGAAGAGCCTAGAATGCAAAGGGTGAACAGATGGCACTTCATTGTTTTGTTGTTGTTGCTTTATTTTTAGCTCGTGTCAATGAAAGTTGGTCTGTAGACCACCAAGCCAATGATAGACCTGTGCAGAATGCATCAGGGACAAGAGAGGATTTTACATTTGCCATCTCTCGACTCACTCCACGTTTACTACTGTTTGTTTATGTGCAGGCTCAACTGTGTCCCTTGCTTCTAACTACAGAAATGCTCAACAAGCAGCTCGGCTAACAGAGCTTATTTGAGCTTGTGCATGAAATAGAGCAACTAAAAAAGAAATACAAATGAAAGTCTTCCAAGTGTGCAGAATCTTGCTTTATGGCACAGGTTTAATTAGAACGGGATTAGAAACAAGATCCGGGGTGGTCATACATCTTCTAATTAATTTCTAGATCTAGCATTTGAACTCTTCTGAAAGTTCAGGTCAATTTTCCTCTCTCGCTTCCTTGCGTCTGCCTCGAAAGACAAAACAGTGAATAAATGCTCTCTCTCGACACTAATTGCAAAATTGCCAAATCCGCTGTGTGAGTGACAGTAAGCACATCTGGCCTCACAAAATAGAACCTTCTCATTTACTTCTTATAACAAGCAATTCCTATTAATAATAAATGCTAGCTTCATATTAACTCAAGCAAAAATGAAAAGATACAAACTTGAACTTTTGAAAGTGCAGTAAACATGATTCCCTTTAATTGTGTCTGTACCGCATGGCATTTTCAGATGCACCTTTAATTCCAAAGACACAATGATTCACAATTAAAGTCCCTTATACATGAAGCAGCCATTATTGTCAGCGACGCTAAAAATGCTCCCAAGGTAATCTAAGTAAATTAAATCACAGCTAGCCTTTCAAATAACTACCTACTTATTTTATATATATCACAGTCACAAAAAAATCTTCATAAAGAAAACAGCTAAACGGATATAGCCCCCTGGTCTGAGGCAGAGTTTTAAACTGCTTTAATCTGCTGATTCTGGTTCTGCACTAAATCTAATTGGAGTTTAACTTCCTATAAAGAAACCCTAGTGTAATTTACTCATGAAAATAAAAAAATTAGCACTCCTATGGAATGTTACGATGGCATATAGCAGGAAAAAATAAAATACAATAAAAATTAACAAAGCTTCGTAAAGTTTCACTTTGTAGAAGATAGAGCAATAAATATACTATCTCTTTTTGCATAAGTATGAAGAACACACTTAAATGTTCTCAATCAGTTGACCTTTTGTTTCACTGCACGATATTTGTCCTTGTTAAGCTCTGGTGCCAGAAGATGATTGGATTTTAAAGCCATTTCAAAGCTCAAAACATTCAAAAAGTTTGACTTCATAAAAATGTGAATTTGCATAAAATGATTTACACTCTTAGAACACAGGAGCATGAAACTAGATTCTTCTTATTACATTATGGCTTGTGAATGTCAGATCAGAAATGTGTATTTTGATTGTTATTTTTATAGGATTATAATAAAATTTCACTGGATGGTTTACACATTTTAGATTCTCTGGCCTATTCGGAACCAATTAGATAATTTTGTTTTGCTTCGTCAAGGTGAGTAGGAAGGAACAAAAGGAAATACAAATTGTAAAATTAGTTTTTAAAATATAATAATGTAAAATAGCACTAAGAAAATTTTAAATTAAGACAGGATGGTATACTCAGTGTCATGCCTACAATAGAAAAAGTAATGATATGAATTGGAAACCCTTGGGTTTTATTTAAATTTTAATTGTTATTCTTTTGTTTTAAGAAATAGAGTGTATAAGGTGCACTTTTTGTTCATGGCGCAGCTAAAAGGCATTTTAAGTCTACAAGCCTGATCTTACTCTAGGGTAACTTCTTCTGGATGTAGTCTTTAACCTTGGTGCAGTAGTTATTGCAAATTTTTGCTAATTTTATAGCACATTAAAGTGCTCAAAGCTAAATCTCATGGATTTTGTGGTGCCGTGTCTAGATGTTTCCACTGAAAGATCCGTGAAAGGGACACACTGTCACTTAACAAAAACCTCAGCATCAGCTAGCTCAGGAACTGCATTTGCGAAGGCAGGGTTAGTATCAGAGCCTAAATTGTGAGAATCCGGTTTGCGAAGGATATGGATGACAGTGGAAACCCAAAATTCACTACCTGGGAAACAAACCTCCAGTGAACAAGCTCTTTCCACAATTCAGGGACGTGAGGGAGGGGGTCACTAAGCAGAAGGCATTGGAGAGAAGAACATAGATCAAAGGCCCGAATCTGACTTGGGCAGTTAAAGCTGTCAATGGTAGCCCCTCTCATGCATACTGGACCTGATCTGGTTTTTGACATTTTCTGTACTTTTTGTTTTTGTTCGTTCATATTTGCATGTAACTCAGAGGTATTATGTCATTGGGGGTCACCTGCTTGAACTTTTGATCTATGTTTTTCTGATTTCCAGCCAATGAAACAGAATTGATGAACCTATAGGGACAGCAAGTAGCATAATGGTGTCGGGGAGTGGGCAGCTACAGTGGTGGGCAGGGCGTGGTGGGGCGGTCCAGTGGTGGGCAGGGCAGGAGGAGGTGTGTGGTAAAAGCAAGTTGATCTCAAGGAGTCCAGGAAGAAAAAGGATGTTCAGAAACTGATGGTGCTAGCAATTGTACAATTCTGCTGGATATGATTGAACTATGGAGTGATAGGATATATGTATTAACTCCCAATTCATTAAAAAAAACTAAATTCGTCTTAGGGTTGCTGAGTTATGGGACCTGGAGAAGGGTCTGAACATGTACATTTCTAAGCAATCTCCCCAGTGATCCAGCTACTACTAGCCTTGGAATCAAACTTGAGGCATAGCTGTCTTAAGACCTACAATAATTAATATTCTTCATTTTAGTCAAATCCTTGTCAAATTAATAATCAGTTCTCTTTTGTTTTATTCTCAGATGTCAATAATATACAGAAAATAAAATTCTAAAGCTGGTCTAGCATTGTCCTCTACAGATTCTTTCTCTCTTCTATGGAGCGGCTAGTGAATTTGAACCTCTGGCCTTATAGGGAGAAGCCCCAGGGTTAGTGCACAGCACCAGAAAAGAACAAAGAAGTGGACGATGTTCACTGCTGACATAGGTTAAAAGTGTTTATCAAAGAAGGATCTTCTGGCATAAATCTTATGCTATTCTTGAGTTTAAGTGTCTCATTTATTCATTATTTTATTGAGCTATGGTTAATGCATCTTACAATTTAATCATTCAATCACATTAAGAAGGATTGTACAATCATCTTTGGAATATTTTTTCCCTTCTTATACCCATGATGTTAGTTTCCTATTGCCCTCACCTCCACCTTGGTACCCTTGGGTAATTATTTTATATAATTGCTATATGTATTCATATATCCTGACCAATTTATACAACAACAAAAAAGAAACAAGGGAGAATAACAGAAAAAGAAAACTTTAAAAAATATAGGATAATTTGAAAGTGGGCCCAAAGGAAGATTTAATGGTGAGGGAGATCTCTGTATAGTCGCTAAGGACGTCTTTGCAATGTTCTTGGTCTGATACAGGGCTGTTCACCTTCTTCGTCCGTGGAAAATGTGTACATCCCGGGACCTCCATCCACACAGGGACCCTGCGAAAGGATTTGTGCTTTCACTATCACCGACAGGGTTGCACAAACCAGGCATTTAGAATGCAGGCCCTAGTGCTATTTCCTCCTCTGGGTTTGGATCTTTATGTACACAATCCTTGTGTCACACATGCACTGTACTTGTGCATAGACTTAGAGGGCTTCTCAGTAAGCTGGCTGCTTGTCTTGAGATTAGCATTTACAACCACAGACATTGTTTTTCCTGTTCGCCAACCACCACCTGCTTTCTCCAGCACCCTTTCCTATGGCGTCCATGTCTGCAGTTATCTCGGGAAAGCAAGGGTCAGGCAGGGGTATGCCACAAACTCCAACTGTTCTTATATTGCTCTAATCAAAACTCATTCATATAACTATGGTTTTCTGTAAGTTATTCATTCACTTTTAGAGACATCTTTATCATTTTGTTGTAGTACATTATAGATTATCCAGTGGAACTTAAGGTAATTACATTGTTGATAACATTATTATAGCCAGTGGTAAAGCACTTCTTGAAAAGAATTTTATAGACATCGATCATAGATGTAGGTCATCTTATTACTTTTTACTCTATTACTCATCTTGTTACTCTCTAATACATGAAGTATTAACTTGCATGATTGAGCATTTGAGTATTTTATATTGAAAATGTCTTAATTAAGACAACCCCTCCCTTATATTTTTATTTTGATTCCTCCCAGAACACAATGACTTTTATATGGGATGTGTGACATCTTTATTGAAAAGTTGATTGAGTGAATGATATTCAATAGTATGTGCTCCCGCTATTTTAATGGAAGGCAAAAGCAGATGTAGAATTGTGATGTAATGAGGATAAAGAGACTTGATCTATTACCTTGCAACTTCCAGGGAGTTTCCAGTCTCAGTGCCCACATACGCACAGGGAGTCTATAGGGTAAGCCAAGAAGCGATAACACAAGAAGATAAGTAAATCCTTCTTCTGTCCTTACAGAACATGAAAGGAGACCTTAGCTAGATCTAACAGTTACTAGACTGCAGAATCATATGTAAAAATAAAGAACAACACCTCAAAACTGTCTAAAAACACTCTCAGATTTTTTCCCCCAGATTCAAGGGAAATGTCAAGTCACTACCACCTTTAGAAGACAGCAGTCGCTGTGCAAACTTGGCTAAAGATCGACTCACCTTTTCACTTCCAATTTAAACAAAGAACTCATGTTGCGATGAGTGCTTTTGGTGGTGGTGGTGATGGTGTGGTTTGCCTGTAGCTCATTTTTTCTCTCAACTTACATGCAGAATAGAGTTGAGACAGGAGAAGTCAGACGATACGTTATTTTGAGCATTATCATTGCATCTAGACCTGCCATGTGCTAATATTCCAGACAGAATGGACCATGTGACAGATAACGCCTTACATGTTTCCCAGCTCATCCTTTCTTCCATGAGTCCCTATAAAATGATTTTTAAAAAAGAAGTGGGGGAAAGTGGGAAGATGCTCCTATATTTAATTCATTTTTTCTACACTACAAAAAATCCCCTCATATTATACTTAACCTTAACTAATACATCGTTTAATGGTATTTTTAAATATTCTATGCCATCTATTTAAAAAATAAGAAAATGTTTTGAAACCAACTGTGGTAGCAATTGAATGATACTGTTTTATGTGATTGATGTTATGATATGTGTAAGAGCTCCCAATAAAATATTTTCTAAAAAAGAAAAAGGGAACCCATCACAAGGTTGGCTATATAGCACCCCCCAAGGAGACAAATAACAGGAATGTGGGTGAAGGGAGACAAGGGACAGTGTAAGATATGAAATAATAGCAATATAAAATTGATCAAGGACTCAAGAGGGTGGGAGGGTAGAGGAGGAGAGGTAAAAAGAGAGGCTGATACCAAGGGCTCAAGTATAAAATGTTTTGGAAATGATGATGGCAACATATGTACAAATATGCTTGATATAATTGATGTATGGAATGCTATAAGAGGTATAAGAGCCCCCAATAAAATGATTTTTAAAAATAAATATATGAATTACCAAAAAAAGGAAAAACAACAACAACAACAACAACAAAAGCATGTGTTTTCTTTGGTTGAAAACTCCAAAACCAGAGTCCCTAATACTGACTTGATGCTAACTCATAGCCACCCTCGAGGTCAGTGTAGAGCATGCCTGTGGGTGTCGGGAAGGGAAGGCTTGCAGGAGGAGTGAGCCCCATCTCTCTCCCTCAGTGACTGGGGTTTCCATCTGCCGACCTTGCCGATCACAGCCCAGCCCATGAAGACCACACTTCCACGGCTCCCTGTTGGTGTTGAGAACACATACAATGTACAATTCAAAAGGTCCTGCATGTTCGATTTAGTAACATTGATAGCATATTTTCAGCTGTGCCACCATGCGCCCCCTTTTGTCTGAGTTCCCTCTTCCCCAGAAACATAAAATCTCTGCCCATGAGGGTTCCGATCTAGTTTCCCAAGAAGGCGTCGCCTACTGTCATCAAGGCTGGTCCAAATCATGGTGTCGTCCAGGTTGCAAACCTTTATAGGAGCAGAGAGTCTCCCTTCTTCCCGAGTTACTACTGATGGGTTTAAATTGCTGACCTGATAATCAGTCGTCCGACACCACATGGATCCCTTCTAGGTAGGTAGTTCTTAGGAAAGGATAATGCTCAAGGGACACTTACGTATTTTACTAGTTAACTTATTGTTTAGCTTTTAGACTACTTCAGTGATCTTTTAGGTTTCAGGTTTAAATATTTCCTGACTGTAATAGTTCTAGGGGGTTCATTCAGCCCATATGGTGCTAGAAAATCTGGAGTCCATTATGAAATCTATTTGGAATGTATATACTTCTGATCTCAACAAACCTATAGGGGCTAAATTTAATAAACTACTTAGTATGAGGTAAATGTACTGAGAGGCTAATTTTAAAAAGTTAGCCCAATAGATAAGTATAAGTATTGGCATTTAATCCAATGTCCTCCTAGCAGTAAAAATTATATGTTGGTAGGAATGGGGCAAGAGTGTTGTTCTAAAGGATATGGTCCAACTTTCATCTTTTGTAAAGATATTGAAGGAGATATTAAAACACAGTTTGGCTATTTGCATACAGAATTATAATCTTTTCTTGTTTTTGCTTTTGACTCTGCCGTGTGGAGTGTGCTTGGGCCCTGGAATAGGCTATTTTTCATGATATTTTCTAGTAGTACATCTTGTCCTCCCATAAGAAAGATGGCCTTTCTTCCCTGACAGGGAAAGAGAAACATGAGCACCAAGCCAAAATTTCTCAAGTTGACAGCAAGTCTGACTTTTACGGGAGCTACAAGAATATGATCTATTCACTGTAGAAGCTAGAAATGATTTTGTAATTCATACCGAATTGCAAAAGGTCACCCTTACGCTGATGAAGCAGATGAGGGGAACCTGCATGTCCTCTGCAGGCCAATGTGAGTGCCATGTCTGACTGCACGGACATGGCCTCTCGCCGACAGCAGTCAGTCTGCTACAGCCATCCACTACGGGTACACAGGCTGCAACCCCGATGGAAAAACATCCAAAGTCTTGCAGTCCAATACTTTCATTTGTAATCAAAGACATGAAAATTGATAGGTAATGCTCCGTTCTCAAATACTATGGTGAAAAAGTGTTCAAACCCAGCCATGCTGTTTTATTTATTTTGTAATCTTGCAATGGGATATAGTCACAGTCTGTATGTCTGGAGATGGCACCATAAGGATCAAGAAGGAGACATATCTCCATCTTTCTCTGTCAAGCAACTAGGACAAACGTGCCCATGGCATATGTACTACACTCTAAAACAGACTGTCAGTAACTGACTTCTATCAAGAGATTTTGGGGGGGGGTCGTTCTTTTATTTTATTATTAATAATTTTATTGGGGGACTTTTACAAGTCTCATAACAATCCATCACTCAATTGTATTAAGCACACTTGTACATAAGTTGCCATCAATGTTTCCAAAGCATTTTCTTTCTACTTGAACCCTTGGTATCAGCTCCTCTTTTGTCCACTCCTTCCCCCACCCTCCCACCTTTGCGAATGCTTGATCAATTTTATATTATTGTTGTTATTTTGTGTCTAACCCTGTCCATTGTCTCCCTTCACCCACATTTCTGTTATGCATCCCTCGGGGGGAAGGGGCTAAATATATACCAGATTCTATTTTAGATTTCTGAAAAACATGTATCCAATTATTCCATACAATAATCCACTGAGATTCCTACTCTAGTTATCACTTCTTTCATTTAGGACATGGAGAGGCAAATAAATAATATGCCTAGACCACACTTTATCTCACGTACTTTGGGCATGTTGTAGAGAGAAACCCATCCCTGGAATAGGTTATCATACTTTGCAGAGGGCAGCTAAAGACAAGGGGGCCCTCAGCAAGATGGATTGACACAGTGGCCGCAGTAATGGGCTCGAGCAAAGGACAATTTTGAGTATACCACAGGCCCAGGCAGTGCTTTGTTCTGTCATGCATACGGGAACTATGTGTTGGAACCAACGTGACAGGCCACATAGCCTAAGAGTGGGATTCTGATAGAAAGCCCGGAGCTTGCATCTAGCAGCTGTGTTGTCTTCGTTAATGTTCTTTATTTACCTCTCTAGGATCAATATCCATGGCCACGGCTACACAGAACTCACAGAAACAAATCGTGACTCAAGGGCTTACTAGGGAAAGTAACCAGTTGCACTGCTAGCGAGAAATGGTCAGGAGAGTTGCTCATCGGACCTGTCACAAAGTCCTTTCATGCCTGCTAATCAACGCCCAAAGGGGCATACAACCCCACTGGAAGCCTCACCTTGAAGGCATTCAGGTCAAGTTCCATGTGTCAACAAGCCCAGCCCCCTGAATTAACTGCTTAGAGGCACCGCTCTCCATAAGCAAACATCCTGAATAACAGTATACCGCCCTGTTCTCACCCCATGGTCAGAATGTCCATCACTCTGCTCCACGACCTGGCTCCTGGTTCTGCTGTGCTTCCTCTGATGGTAGAGCTGTCTTCTGGACCCAAGAGCTTCGCTGTACAGGCATCTCAGACCCAGAGGATGCGCTCCCCGCCTGACCCTTGCTGGTAAAGAGAGCCCTCCTCCAGCTCCTCACAGGCTCATTACGCACAGGTGAATCCTATCAGTACCTCCCCGCACCTTCTTACCAGTTCCATGCAGGAAAAGGGTATTTGGTGAGAGTTAAGATATGTTTGCTAGAAGCGTCACATTAAATAATTCATTGTTCTATAGTAATAACACCCCCCCGCCCTCCCCCCCCACCCACCGCAAACACTCCAATTCGGTATATTCCGACTTAGAGAGACCCTATAGGCCAGAGTAGAAGCACCTCGCAGGACGAGAGTCACAAGGCTGCAAGTCTTTGTGGAATCAGAGAGCCACACACACAGCCCTCCCTCCTCAGGGTTGGCTGGTGGGTGCAAACCGCTAACGTTTGAGTTAGCAATTAAGCACTTAACCATTGAATCACCAGGGCTCCTGAATTTGCAAATACTCTCTCCCTGTTTGCCTTTGATCTATGTACTGAGACAAAGTTTCTTTGATCAGGAATTTGTATGTTTTGTTCATAAACCGAGGGGAGCTTTGTGCCGGGAGTTTGAGTTAGAATACATATGTTGTGGTCACTGTTTCGTGCAGTCCATTCCAACCCATAGCTCAACAGCGCCAAACACTGCCCTGTCCTCTGCCGTCTTCCCATTGCTGCTATGTGTGGAGACCTTCTCCTTGGTGGCATTCCTCTTCTACACTTTACCAAGCTTGATGTCCTTTTCCAAGGACTGGCCAACTTAATGAATAGAATGTAGGTGTGGACTCTAGCCTGTCCATCAGGTCACAAGGTAACACCCACCAGGATTCTGGGAACGTCCTCTTTTTCTCCTG
Source organism: Tenrec ecaudatus (assembly GCF_050624435.1). Lineage (NCBI taxonomy): Eukaryota > Metazoa > Chordata > Mammalia > Afrosoricida > Tenrecidae > Tenrec > Tenrec ecaudatus. The sequence goes on along the minus strand of NC_134542.1, from coordinate 108,537,017 downwards.
GGAGGAGGATCACATGCTCCCTTTCTGCTTCACATTCCTGTTGACAGGCCGTGCTGATGGCAGCCAGAGCCCTGGAGATGCTTCCACTGCCAATGGATCCACAAGACTTTGCACCCACCGGCCTGTGATAGTCTTGCATGTGCTGCATGTGTCTGAAGAGGAATTCATGGGCTAATGGATTTATGAGCTCATATCGAAATTATGGACTTGATCTGGACTGGGCTGGGATGTTTTATTGATGCATACTTACTTCCTGATATAAAGTTCTCTCTCACCCATACATGCGTGTCTCTGGATTGGTTTCTCTAGCCAACCCAGACTAACGCACCATCCTCGATGCTAAGGCACATTCTGGCTATCCCTCTTCCAAGACACATATGCTTGTTCTTCTCACTGTCTAAGGATCTTGGGGTACTTTCAACATTTTCCACCAACAAATAATCCAAATACAAAAATTATTCTGCAGCCATCTTTATACATGGTCCAGCTAACTTTCCTTTGCATATGAGGCATCTGAAAACACCAAGACTTGGGTCAGGTGCACTTTAATCTTCAACGTGCTCTGCAAATCTCTGAAGGGATCTTTTGTAGCATATTTGCCCGATGCAAGATGCCATTTGATTTTGTAACTACTGCTTACATGATCATTGCTTGTGGGTCCAAGTAAAAGGAGATATTTGACAACACTAAGCTTTTCTCCATCTATCATGATGTTGTCTATTTGTCCAGTTTGGGGGACTTTTATTTTCTTTACACCGAGTTGCAATCCATTCATGAAGTCTCCAGTACTTGATCTTCATCCGCATGCATTCAAGTCCTTTTTGTTTTCGGGGTTGTGCCATCTGCATATCCCAAATTGACAATTAGCCTTTCTTTAATCCTGATGCAATATTCTTCTTCGTGGAGTTCAGTTTTTCAGATTATTTGATGAGCATACAGACTGAATAAGTATGGTGAATCCTGAATAAGTAAGATACAACCCTTAAAGGTACAATCACCTTTCCTGATTTTAAACCAGGCAGTATCCCACTGTTCTATCTCAAAGAATGCTTCGTTGTCCTTGGTATGTTTTGCATCACCACAATGAAGTGTGCTAGAACTCCTACCCTAATCCACAGTGTCCATAGTTTATTCTAATCCACACAGCTGAATGCCTTGGCTTAGTTCATAAAACGCAAGTAAATATCTTTCTGATGGTCTCTGCTTTCAGCCAAGTTTCATCTTATGCCAGCAAAGATGTCCCTAGTGCTGAGTCCTCTTTGGAATTCCCAGAGGCTCCCTGTACATGTACTGATGTAACCACTGTTGACTGATCTTCAGCAAAGTTTTATTTGTACATTATACTGATAATGTCGTTGGATAATTTCCACATTCTATTGGATCACTTTTCTTTGGAACGCTCAGGCACGAATACATGTCTCTTCCAGTTGGTTGGCCAAGTAGCTACCTTCCAAATTTCTTGTCATGGATGAATAAGTTCTCCCAGAGCTTCATCAGCTTATTGAAACATTTCAACTGGTATTCCATAAGTCCCTGGAGCTTTTTTTTAAACTGTCTTCAAAGTAGCTAGGAATTCAATGAAATGAAGGACTTCATTAAGCTGATTTTCAATGGGTGATTCAGAGTAAGGCAGTGTAACAGAGAACAAGCTCATAGTATTTTCTAGGCTGTAACCCTTATAGGTTCAGATTGCCAGGTCTTTTCTTCCACAGAGCCGCTGGTGGGGTTAAACTTCCAATCCTAGGGTCAACAGCCAAGTACATAACTATGTACCACCATGGCCCATTAGGTTAAACATGCTGTTACTGTGTGCCATCCTGGTAACTACGCCTCACAGTGACAATGGCCTCGTAGGACACTTTGGCTAGAATCGTTAGAGAAATGGGTTGTGTCAAGTGTTTATCTGGTGCTCCAGGTAAGTGAGTGTGAGCAACTACATTATATTCACGTTTGTGTATTTCAATATTTCAACGTATCACCCTTAAGAACATTTGAGTAGATTTGTCTTTATCTAATTTCTATGTAGAGTTTGTATTTCACCAAATTACAAATTCTCACTAGCCATTCATTCAGTTGTGATGTATTACCGAATAGCATCTAGAGATGTATCAATTAATATGGTCCAATCAATATAGCCATAATTCCTTATGTGATGTACTATAATTGTGAACTCTATGCTGGTGATTATGATCCAATATTGAAGGGCATTTTCTGCTATACTAAAGTCCTGACGTTAGTAGAGGTTGTGAACTAAGTCAGACCCTTTATTTCCGTGAGGACATCTTTAGACTCTATTTTAGTAGAGGGTGTGACTGAAGACACCATCCTTTGTTTCCTGGGGATATGGTCAGCTAAAAGACAAAGTACATGCCTCATTAAGGTCCTTCTTCAGTGTCCACAGTCATCTCGGACAAAGAGAGAGGCCCTAGGGGCCCTGGAGGAGCGTGTCCGAGATCTTTGTCTGAAGTGGCGGAGATCTTGAAGACCAGATGCACCAGAGTCAGTGACACGGAGACTCAGAGGAGGAGCACCTTCGCCTCATCTGTCCCTAGACTATGAGACTGTGAGCATCAGTGACAGGTGGACGGGTCGGGTGGGCTTCTGGCCCACAGAGACAGAAGCCACGAGACCATGTGGCTGAGACACGGAGGAGCAAGGAAAGCGTGGCTGCTGGCTGAGGGGAGTTGTGACCCTGGGTCAGTGACTGCGCCCTTACTGTGTGCTGACCCTGGCGCTCAGAAACCCAGTCACCTCCTGAAGAAACCAGCGTCATTCTGAGGAGGGTCTGTGAACTCGACTGGATGTTGGAACAGATGACTGAGCCCAGCGTAGACGCAGAGCGGCATGGGGGGAATGTTGCTGTCTGAAAGGAGCAGACGGATGGAGCATGGAGGAATGTCTGACCCTGCCTTGTGGGAACAGGGAAACTAGAGGGGCTCACTTGATGGTGGCAGAGAATTCCAATATGAGAACAAGCGAACAGGGTCCTAATCCTCAAGGAGGGACCGAGAAAGAAAGCATCGCGCGGTCCGTTTTGAATAAAAGGGAGCGCACGTCGTTTTCGGCATGTTTCATTTCCTTCTCAGTAGTCTCTCAGTCACCATAACCCCGTGAGCTGAGCCTTCTTCCTTGATTTTAACTGTGGCAGCAGGTCCCCTGGGAACCACTATTTTGATGGGGTCTTTTTGTTGGTGGACGTGCACTCTGGTGAGATTAAGACAGGTGTATTGCTGAGAGACTTGTGGAAGCCATCTGCTGAGCCAGAGACCTGTTTCAGCATGCTTGGTTTGGCGCAAACCTGTGCACGTAGGTACGGCAGCACGGCTGACACCGCTTTTTGTCTTATGAAATCCATTTCCAGCCATCCACACAAGTGACATGTTGAACAACCCCAAACATCACTTCCTGTTATTTTGTAGTCAACATTCCCATGAACTCCACTCTTGGCAATCAGTCCTATAATTCTATCTTGTCCAGAATGTCATATCATGGAAGCAACAGTGTGTGCAGCCTTTGAACCTCACCGATTCTCACAGGGAAATGCATTTGCACCTTTCCTGAGCTAGTGTATGTACAAATAATGGTTCCCGTTCTCTTACGAAGCAGTATTCCATTTGATATATGGGATAAAGTTTGTGCACACACTGGAAATTTCGCATTGTTTTCTAGCTTTGACTATTTTAAAAGTATTCTTGATATCTAATTTTGTAAATGCCTAAGAGCAGGATTCCAGGATCACGTTGTATATGTAATTTTTAATTTAAAAATCATTCAAATGATTTCCCTGAAGAAGTGTGTCGTTTTACGTCACCATCAGCAAGTATGAGTTCACATTGCTCAATACCAGCACTTGCTATTAACAGGTTCTTTTTGTTATTGTTGGGTTTTGTTTCCCCATCATTCTGTGTTTTGTTTATTGGTTTGTTTTGGGGTGGGGTGGATATATCATCATGCCTTCAAAGACTTCAGTGTGAGATGCAGAACATCCTTTCTGATCCTTGTTTGCCAGACTTGTATCTTGATGAAATTTCTTTATTCCACTTATAGTATCACTTAGTCAATAAATGATAGAGATTTAATATAAATATATATATATATACATATATATATATCCACTTTAAATATATTATCGTACACAAACCAACAAGCAAACATTTTACCAGGAAGGTAAAAGAGAAATATTCAAATAGAGAAACCAATCACATAGTAAACAGACAGGACAAAAATAAATCCCTGTTCCTTAGAATTCCAGAGCTGTCCTATTTCTAAACATGTCCTATTTCTAAACATGTCTTATTTCTAAGTCCCAGGTCAATTTTTTCTGGCATGTGTAACCTTTGGAAAATCCATCCTGTTTTTCTTAATACTTGTTTCACCACAGCATTTCATTGAGATAACTCAGAATCCAGATTTTTTTATCCTTAGGTGCAATTCCCTCCCCCCCCCATAATACTCTGCCATGTATTTAATCTATTTTTCTTAATAATAAAGGTAAAGGGATTAAATTAAATTAAAACAACCTGCTCCAATTACCTCTGGTTACAACGTGAACATCTAAGAGGTTGAACTGGCTAGAATCCTAAAGAAGACCTATTCTTTATCCAAGCTAACCAAGCCCTGACTGACATTTTCTCCCCCACCCACTGAAAATAACACATATTCTTTCCTTGGTAAAAAATATATTCTGCATGTCCTATTGCATTTGAGTTTAATTGTTTTGATTATTTAACATATACAGTGAACATAAACTCCTTTCAATGTCTTTCTTAAACCGTAAGACCCTACACCATAATGTCTGTAGAATGCATTTCTTCAAGACAGCGCCTATAGAAACCATTTGCAAATATGTTTTCAATCAGTTAGAAAGAGGGTTATTTAAGCAAGAAATATAAATTGAATTACCACTGCCAAACATATTGTTGGTGAGGTAGTTTGTTTATGGTGCCAACCTGGCCGATAAACATAGGTGGGGTTAATTGAAGGGTGGAGGGATAAATGGCTCAGTGAGCCTCGCCTCTCTAGTTCTCCAGTCTCTTGATTTCTGATTGTGGGAACAGGGTGCAGCTGCTTTAGCCAGCTCCCTGCTTCAGCTGTCAAGGCTCACTTTCTGCAAGACATCCCTAAGAAGAAGCCATATGGACCTACCCCGATGCAGCCCTGGGTGCTGGAGCAGCCATGTGGAGACCCCTGCCAATGCTTAGATGCTTACATGCTCACTGCAGTTGGCATCACTCTGTGTGTTTTGTGAGATGGAGGAGGACTTTGTGGATTGGTGTTAGACATATGGGCTAATGTTGGACTTGTGGGCTTGGGCAGCACTGGGTTGGGATGTTTTCTTGATGTACACTTAGCTTTTATATAAAACTCTCTTTTATACATGCGAGTTTCTGTGGATTTGTTTCTCTAAAATACTCAGACTAACACAGTTGGTTTTAATTTAAGTGAATTTACGGACTAGAGTCATGAAGGACTTATATATTTAATAACGATTTTCATCCTTTGAGTAGTGCATAATATTTTAAGTGATAAATGGTCCCAAAACTTTTACTACTAAGCTGATCCTGAAAAGGTGATGACAATGGAATGATTAATCTCTGGGGCTAGGCAATTATGAAGGGACCTTTTAGAAAGAAACATAAGCTCTACCGTACACAGTATTTAGCTACTGATTGCTGAATTTAACCTTCAGAGAATATTTCAAACAGAAAGCCAACTAATACAGGCACAGGGTGGATTGGTGGTGGGGGTGGAGTATGGTGCGAGGCAAGCGTAATAGAGTTGTTTGTGTCAGGTTGTTATTAGAGACGAAATGCCCAGGACTCGTGACCTAGAAAGAAATCACTCTGGTGGAAAGGGCAGTCCCTGCCAATGGGAGTTAGCTTGAAATCGGGGATAGGTGTTCTAAATATTTAGCACCAAGCTGTGTCACTGCAGTACTTTAACTTCAGCCAGCCACAATTTATTAGATATTTGAAATCCAAATGTTCCTTAGTCAAACCTATTTTTATCTCAGCTGATGTCGCAATTTCATTCCTATAGACCTGTCAGAGCCAATCTTGAAGTTACCACAAAATTTTAAGTTTTTTCTGCTATTTCCTGTACCACCACATATTTTTACTCTGAATCATATGCTTTTAAGTGTTTGTCATATATATGCTTTTTACAAGTCTGCACATCAGACTTTTATTTATTCGGTCTTTGTGTTAACTTTACCCTCATAAAATAGGGTGTTATTTCTTTACTTTCCCTCTTTTTGAAATAAGATAAATGTGAAAATGATAGACAGACAGAAACCATCAAATCACTCAAAGGAATTGCATTTCCATGTTGTTTGTGAACTGTATATTTGGTAGGAGCTCTGCTGGGACAGGGGCTGAGCGGAGTAAACCTCAGCTAACAGGCAGGTCAGCAGTTCAAACTCACCAGCTGCTACATGGATGCAACAGTCTGCTCCTGGGCAGAATGATAGCTCTGGGCACCTCGGGGGAAGCTTTATTCTAGATTACAGGAGGCCCTGGTGGCATAAGGCTACTCCTGGGGCTGCACTCCGCAAGATCCAAACCATCAGCTGCTCCTAGTCAGTGGGAGGAAGACCAAGCTTTCTGTTCCTTAAAGATTGAGTCTCAGTAAATCATAGGGCAGTTCTGCCCAGTCCTACAAGGTCGCTCTGAGTCAGCATCTACACAAGAGCAGTGAGGTTGGCTTTGGTAACAGGTTTACTAGAAGTCAGAATGTACTCAATGGCAACTAGTTCGATTTTCCTTTTTAATGTATCTGATCAAAGCTTATTTATTTGGAGAAGTGCTGATGCATTGACAGCATTCAGTTTAACGCATTGATTTCTACAGAAAAAAATGGAATTGCCAACTCCCCTTACGAGTCTCAATTAATTTTCCAAATGTCCCCACAGAAGTAACGAGGTAGGATCCAATCCCTACACTTCACTCCCTTCCCGTCCATCTGTGAGAGCATCTGTATTCTCACGTGCTCGGTCCTCCTGTGAAGATAAATGTGCTAATACTTCCAGGCCATAAAAATCCCTGCTCTTGTTCCCATCTTTCCCCATCAGTTCCATTTCTCCTCTCTGCATTCCAGATCGCCAATATCTTACTCTGTTGGAGGCTGTCCCTCAGCCCATAACCATGCTAAAGTGGTTGCTCTTTTTAACACTGCCGAAAGTGGCCAATCTGTACTACTTCCTGTTTTTTTAGCATTTAATTAAAGCCATTCTTCATCCTCACCTGTGGAAATTATTCTCCCAAACATCAGCAGCTACATAATTATGTAACGCAAAACAACCTCCGCCATCTTCTTAGTTTTTTTAATTTAATTTTTGGCTGCAAAATATCTTTTTCGAAACCTCATTGTTTCTTTGCAAAAAAAAATAATATATATATATACACACACACACACACACACAAATCTTTGAGGCTCACTGCTTTGGGCTCTCTTGTGGAGCAAGCATGCTGCTTCAGATTCACAGTAGAGGGCTAACCTTAACTTAACATTGGGCTAGCTTGAGTTTGTCTATCCCTCAATGCCACACAGAAAGGACACAAAGTGCAGCAACACTGCAAACAGATGGCTGCAGCTCTCAGGCTGGCCCATGGCCTCCCCCATACTCTTGGGTACTGGCTGACTGATGGGCTTGCTAAATCCCATCACTATTCAATCTATGATTTTGACAGCCATTTACTTCCTTGAAGAAGGTCTCTCTGGCTTCCATAGTGGCCCTTGCCCAGTACTGTCTCCTCCGATAGTTGGGAAATTTTATTTCACTCATTCTTCTTGTACCTAACTGATACATTAGTATGTATGAATCTTCAGTGGATACAAAATTCTCTCGGTCCTCCCACTGTTTGACACTGTCTATATCCTCAGCCCATTGAAAACCATCATTATCCTTAGCAGCTAAGATGTTGGCTAAGTTAATCCTATACTTTGACACTTTTTTGTTTTAAAATTTAGCCTATTATATAAATAATAATAAAATGTTGCCTTCTAGTTGTTGCTAATTCACAACGACCTCATGTATTGCAGAATACAACTGTTCTATAAGGTTTTCTCAGTGTAATTGTGAGGACACCAATTATTAGTCCTATCATTCACCAAATCATTAGATTAATCAACCAAAACTTTTGATTAACAAATTTTTGGTTTAATCAATCAAAACTAAACTTACTGCCATCGAGTCGATGCCAAATCATAGCAGTGACCCTGTAGGACAGGGTAGAGCTGCCCGTGTGGGTTTCTGAGACTGTCATTTTTGAATAGGTATAGAGTCTCCTCTTTTACCTTGTGAGTGGCATGTGATTTCAAACTGCTGGCGTTGTGACTAGCAGCCAAAGGCACAACCACTCTGCCAGCAGGGTTCATAGTTAGGTAGAGACCATTTGTGCTACCCTGTGGCCCTTAGAGTAAATATAATGTTCAAACAACATTCTTCCAAGATCAGGGGTTTAACCAACACACCCACCACAAAATTCTATCTTTAAAAGCCAGTCGCTTTAGTCTTCTTGAACTTATATATGGGGTTACCATCATTCTAAATCGGTTTAACAGCAAAGGGTTTAATTTTCTTCAAAAGGCATTCTTTCATATGGTCAGCATTAACCTTGACCTAATTTCAGGACATGGGTTACTAAGGAACAGATGTCCTGGGGGTGCTGTAAGGTCAGTGTTGGCCTGCTAAACTCAATGTGAGCAATTCAAACCTACTAGTTACTTTGCAGGAAAAAGAAGAGGTTCTTCGTTCCTGTAAAGACTGACAACCTTGGGCATCCTGTATAGGTTCCCTATGTGTTGGAAATTATTTGATGCCTCTAGGTAGTATTATAACTTAAATGGTTATAATACTTTTTAAAATACAATACCACTGTTTTCCTCTGAAATTCAACCCATCCCATCTAGTCACACTCAAAACACTTCTTGTTTGTACCAAAACAGTGGTTTATTAGAATACTGGCCTTGAAACAAGAGGAAAATGGATCTAATGTTGGCATCACGGGGAAGAATTTCAATCAAGGACGGTCACTTCAGTATTTTTCTAGAAATTGGTATAGACAGGGGTAAGTATCCTAGTCATGGTCAATGTGGAGGACACTCTCTTAGATTACACTAAAGAGGGCATCAACAAAATAAAGAAAACCTATTGGAAGAATAAAATAACACACCGATCAGCTCCTCAATTAAGCTAGGTTTCTAAGCTTGAGATGTTCTACTTATAAACGATAGCTGTGTAAGGCTGGTTTGTGCAGAGAAACAAAACAGTGACACTCATGTATGTATAAGGAAGCATTTTATATCAAGAAATAATTTCGTATCAAGAATACACCACAGCCCAGTCGAACTCAAGTGCATACGCCCAATTCTAGACAGCCCTCTTCTAACTTATGCAGTTGACACTGAAACATGAAGTGGGAAGCAAGGAAATTATAGGCTGGTAGGTGCAGAGTCAGGTAGATATAAGATCAGTGGAAACTTAACAGGATGCAGACAATTTGGGGCAGAGTTCCAACCAGCAAGGTGAATGGGCAGAGAGAGAAGGGAGAGACCCCCAGTGTCTGCCTCCAGGAGTGGTCCCACATAGCCTCTCTAATGAAATGGCCACAGTTCTCAGGAAGCATCACTAAGCTGTGACCCGACATAGGTTGAACTCCTCCCCTTTCTACTCATACATATTCAAGTTGACATCAAATCTAACCACCACAGTAATGTTCCTCATTTGGAAACTCTTTGTACCTGAGCTTCTGTCACTAGATCGTTCATCAGACTGGTTTTATGTGAGTTCCACACCCAAACTTCCCATTGTTAAATTTCCGGTTTGATTCAGATAAATCACATGCATCTCAAATTTAATTTGTTAAATAGTGAACTCATTTTGTTCCATCAACCCAGACTGATACCTTGCCTGAGACTGATTTGGATATTTGTCTTCAATTGACAGTCTCCGGAAGCGGAAGTCATCTCCACATTCTTTGGTGAAGTGAAATTGTTTAAAATGGCTCTTGGATCCATAGCCTTTGTAACTCCAATCAAAGGACTGGTGGGAGCATGCAAATGAGGTGTAGAAGACTCGGGGGTTGGCCAGTTTGCCATTCCTCGGGATATATAAGTGAGCTGTCTCTGAAGCAGGAAGAGAGAGTGTCCCACGGCCATCAAGAAAGATGAGTTTACCTTACAAACCTGGCTAGGCCAGAGGATGTACACTGGCACAGATAGGAACTGGAAACAAGGAATCCGGATGGTCGATCCTTTCAGGACCAATGGTGAGAGTGGGGATACCAGGAGGGTGGAGGGAAGGTGGGGTGGGAAGGGGAACTGATCACAAGGATCTACATATAACCTCCTCCCTCAGGGATGAACAACAGAAAAGTGGCTGAAAAGGGACGTCGGACAGTGTAAGATATGACAAAACAATAATAATTTATAAATTATCAAGGGTTCATGAGGGAGGGGGTGTCAGGGAGGTAGGGGGGAAATAAGGAGTTGATTTCAAGGGTTCAAACAGAAAGCAAATGTTTTGAGAATGCCCATGACAACAAATGTGCTTGACACAATGGATGGATGGATGGATTGTGATAAGACTTATACAAACCCCCAATAAAATTATTTTTTAAAAGGAAAAAAAGAAAGATGAGTTACTAGTGGAGCATATGCAAGATCCTTGTCTAAAGTGGCAGAGAAAGCAGAAAACCAGAGGCCACGGCAACGAATTATGAGGCAGCGCATAGGAGCAGCATGAGACCATGCGGCAGAGTGGTGGGCTCCCTCCACCGAACAAGACAAGGGCCCAGCAGGCCATGGCTCAGAGAGCAAAGACCAGAAAGGGAAACAGCGGGCAGCACCACTGAGAAGAGGCACTGAGAACAAAAGAATAGGCTTCTTAATATTTTCATAACCTTTGAGCTTTCCTAATAAACCACACCCATAATTATGATTATTGTTGCATTATGTGTGGCCATTGCAACAAAGTATTGAATGCAGAAGAGAAATCGAGTGATGTGGGAGAGGTGATTGGTGCCAAGATAGAATAAAGAAAGATGGAGGTGTCGGACTTGCCCTTGTAGCAACTTCCTCACCAGCTAACAGCTGAATACTATTGATTTTATATCCAGAATGCCTCTTAAATCCTCCTCTATTGCTGGCCCGTACTTTCCTTACCTCGACTATGTGGTATTCTTTGCAATGTTGTCACAATTTCCTAAGTGTCTAAAATTGAGGTATCCTTAACCCAACAAACAAAAACACAGGGCCATTTTGAATTCCGTCTTTTGAAAACGCACACAGAAATGCCCAAGGAAGAAATTTATGTTCCTTGCACTTCCTTCCAGCTGTCTTCTTTAGAAGACGTTCTGGCTGCTGCTCTCATGTCTCAGGAGAATGCCAGGAATGACTTACAGAAACGAAGCACCATTACATTGTGCTCTAAGTTTCGTCTGGAACTAGACACAGACAGGGCCAACGCTGCAGACACATGGCAGGTAGAGAATGATGTAGACATAATGAAAAGGAGGAGGATACTGGATTTTGTGGGAGAAAAAACATTTGAATTCTGAGGTCAAGTTGTGGTGTGACTCCACAACCTGGAAAAGTAAACGTAGCCCAGCCTTAGTTCCACACTGCAAAACCCCAATGTGGAAAAAGCTGGATAGCTAGGGTATTAACTCCATAAAAATAAGTGAGAAACTGGCACAGGGGAAAGGATATTGCAGTAAGAATGCTTCACGTTCCAGCCACCCATTGACTAGTATATGGCTTTGACGAAGTTTGTTAGCCAACCTCTCCTGGTTCTATTGATTCTTTTGAAGATGTTGAACTACAATATTCAAATATGAAATTTTGATATTTTGTAATTTCATGTAAGAGATATGTAGAGGAGAGCATTGGAATCATCATCCTCTCCCCTCCACCCAAAGTGAAAATATACAAATTCACAGTCATGGAGTAGATTCTAACTCATGGCAACCCTATGGGACAGAGTAGAACTGCTCTGTGGAGTTCCGGGGATGCCCATCTTTAACAGATCACACGGCTTCATCTTTCTCCTGCAGAGAGACAGAGAGCCTGAACCACTGACTTTGTGTTTAGTAACTCAATGCTCAACCCACTACACAACTAGGGCTCCTGGGAACGCTCATTCAAAAACAATACAGGCCTTTGCACTAGAACCTTGAAGTATACAGCGAATTCCCTCTGCGGTATGACTGAGGGCTTGTGTGAGTTCTTGGGGTGTTCCCCATCAGTAAGAGAGGGCGCTATGTGATGGAAGCTATTGACATTCGAATGTTCCCATGTATGACTAATTCAGATGATCTAGTCATCTATACCCCTAGATTCAGTTTCACTCTGAAAATAAATGCACATGTTCTTTTTTAAAAAGTATCATTTTAAAATCTCTTTAAGTTTGATCCTGTTAAGCCTAGAACAGTCTTGTTCCTCACAAAATTGTTCATTTATATTGTCTGAAATTGAGAACATGTCCATCCATCACTAGCTTCTAAACATGCTGAGAATGTTGGCATCTGCTTTATATGCAATGATGCTGTGTTTTTGGTACCCAAGGACACTGGAGCCATGTTTTTAGGCAAATTCATAGAATCAGTGCCAAACCGCCACTGGAAACTTTAACTTCTAAATATAATTGCTAAGAGACTCAGACAAAGGAAAAGTATGAGGTTGAGTCATATATAAAATTGCAGGTACTTGGTGAAGTCAGTACTTAAGAACCGACGGTGATCATAAAGAACAATACTAGGTAACTACCATGGTGTCAGGCATAGTACTAAGCCATTTGTGTTGTTTATGTCGTTAGAGAGTGCCTTTGTGGTGCAACAGTGAATCACTTGGCTATTAAGCCAAAAGTTCGATGCGCAAATACATCCAGCGGCTAGTTGGCTACGTGCTCCATGAAGACTGCAACTGTGAAAAGCCAATGGTCCCCAAGCTTTTTAAACAGGGGCCAGTTCACTGTCCCTCAGACCACTGGGGCGCCGGACTACAGTTTAAGGAAAAACTATGCACAAATGCCTATGCACACTGGACGAGTTGGCTGCTAAGCAGGACAGGCAGCGGCCACAAACACACCTGGCGGGCGAGATAAATGCCCTTGGTGGGCCGCATGTGGCCCGCGGGCCATAGTTTGAGGACCCCTGGTGGTAGTTCTGCTCTGACCAATGGCTACTGAGAATAGACCTAAGGACACCCATCGACAACACATGTAATTTAAAGGATATTAGGTAATGTATGACAAAAACCAGGTACATTATCATTTGCTGTGGAGATGTTGATTCTTAGGGAAGATGCCTGGTCCCTTCACAGGGAGCAGTTAAAGTCAACTGTACGTTGGAAGGCATTTCTTCTTCCCCTGGTTCCCAGCATTTGATTCATCACAGACCTGTCATTCTTCAGGACTGTTTCAATGAAGTAGAGGCACCCTATGAGAAGTGGCCTTTCTTTTCTACCTTGAAGTGAGGTTTGCCTTTCACTTGCCACCCACTCCAGTTTTACTATTGATCTGATGTATTCATACTAGGGAGGAAAAACTTACCAAGTGCAGTCTTGGATGTTGTTGTTGTTGTTGTTAGGTGTGATTCAGTCTGCTGCAGCAACAACAGAAGGAAATGCTTCCTGGTACTGCACCAGCTTCACTGTTGTTCCTCTGCCCAAGCCCCAGATGTTAAGTCATGTCTAGGCCAATGGCCTTCTCTTCTTCGCTCATGTCGGTAGGCTTTCTGCCTAAGTACCCCAAGAGCCATTAGAAGAAATGATCCTATTGGAAGATCACCCTTTACCAACATTTCTGATGCAACTGATACATTGTCAGGCGTTTCCTTCACTTCCTTGATTCTATCCCCATAGCTTCTTAGGAGAAGCGGGCTGTATCATGGTTGGAGAAAGCTTAACTTAGAATAACTACAAATTTCTATATTGTATCTTCAGTTAAAAGCCAGGCTATCCATAGATAATTCTGCTACATTGCATGCTAGCATCATGACATTATTAAAATGTCAATCAAAACCAAGGGTCTCAATGGCTAGATTTATTTCTGCTCTCCCTATACTGTGGAATATGAAATGTAAAGTGATGTAATGTTTCCACCAAAATGTTGCCACCCTAATATTTTCCAAGAATCCTGTAGAGTAAAATGTGGCATCTGTATGTGTTTGGTTGATAGACCTCTGGTATTGAAAATAGTAGGAGTTTCTGGTAATTACCTCCAAAACTAACAGAGTCCATTCTAGAGAATTATTATAGTCTGCCAGTGTTCAACTATGGGCCCTGGAGGCATCGTGGGTATGTGCCAGTTGTTAACGCAAGGTCAGCAATAGAAAATCACCAGCCACTCGGCAGGAGAAAGATGAGATTCTGTTTCTCTTCTTTCCTCCAAAGCTATTATATGGGAAGCCGATAGAGATAGCAGATCATTCCATGGTTCAATCACATCAAGAAGTATTGTACAATTGCTACCACCGTTTCAAAACCTTCTCTTCCTTCTGGAAACCCCACTGTACCCCCCAGAAAACCTTAGCATGCCTGATGTCTCTGTATGTTCATCAATCCTGAGTTTCATATACTCTTATTAAGATACACATCTTGGAAATCCATAGAAGCAGCCCTACTCCGTCCTATAGAGTCACTATCGTTTCAAATCACCTCAATGGTCATGAGTTCAGTTTTCATTTCTGGTTCAATGTTCAAATTAAAATCAGAAATCTAAGTAGCATCTTCATCCCTATGTAATTCCTGGGTAGTGGAAAAGGGGTACGTATGTGAAGACAGACGGCATACGTGATTGTATATGAGAGTAGCGGGCCTTGGGTAGGCCTAGTGATTCTGGCAAAAATAAGATGAGATAATGTAAAATATGCTTTTTTCTTTTTTGCACCTGACTTTACTGCTTTATATTTAAGAAGTCCCAGAACTGTTAGGTAAGAGTTGAACTGCTAACCCCGAGATTGGCAGTTCCAACCCATCCCTCTCTCAGCAGAAGCAAGATGAGGCTGTCTGCTCCCATAAAGATTTACACAGCATCAGACACCTTATATGAGACTGCTACGAATTTGAATCCACTCTGTGACTGTAGGTGTATGTTTTGTTTTACTTTACATGTGAATTTATTTATTTCTATCACTTATCACATTGACTATTACTCTTGTTTTGTATCTTCTAAATATTTGAAGAAGGCATTTTCATTTAAGACATTGCTAGATATGTTGAAACTCTTTGACCCAATGCAATGATTTTAGGCCTTAGATCAGGAAGACCTTAAAGATTTTCATCAATCAATTAAGCAATACTTTTCAAGAAAGTGGCTTTTCAATCAGTTGTAAAATCCTACTGAAACCCCTCCTTTGCATTATTGTGACCTTTTAAAATAACTTATTAAATGAAAAATATTAATTGTCATGAAATACTAATATTAAAATAATAACTGATATGGAAATAATAATTGGGTGTCTTCCCCTTGCTAACTCTGCTCATCCAGAGCACTGTAGCACCAGGTGAGACTGGATTAAAATGTACTTTTATTTATTTCTGTTTGTATTAATTCAATATGGTTTCCAGGGACCAATTTATCTTTTTAATGATTACAACAATCCATTTACTATTCCAGGTTTTTCTTAGAAACCATATAATTTTATAATTGTCACTTTAGAAAAACCTGAAAACATTCATGTTTCCAGGCATGTTTGGCATCTTCTCTTGCTTTAATTCTTCAAAGAGTAAAATGGTTCTGAAATTTGCATTTCCTGGGAGGTAAATTTACCTGAAAGAGGAAGTTGAATTTTTTTTAAGGAATTTTGTTTTAATCTATAATTTACTTATATTTTTGTTAGTTTAATTTGCTCATAAGTGTCTGTTCTGCCTTTACTACATGTAAATACATTCTCATGGATTTAAATATAAGGAATAAAGGCAGAACCAGTGTTATGTTATACCATGGAATCAAAGGGGAAATTTTTCTATCTAGACCAGAAAACACATGCAAATAAAGTTCTACTCAAAAATAACGCAGTTCAATTTTGCCTGAAAACAAGAATAGAAAGACAACAAATAGTGGTTTATTATTATTATTATTAAACAGCTTTTTCTAGGACTGATTCTTGTCTAATAAAGGACAGTCCTATTTTCAAAGAAAATGGAGATTGGAACTGCTCAGCGGGCAGTCAAGCGAGTTAGAACTATTTTCCCCCTCTTTCTTCTCAAAATGGATGGACTTGCATTATAAGTGATTGACAGTCAAGAAAAACGTGACAGAAGGTACACATTTCTGACAGACGGGATTCTGGGTGTAACTAAAAAGATTTTAGTCCAAAGATTTTAGTAAGTAGCTGTCAAACACATTTGGAAACTCTCGAGCTGGCATCCTCATTCATTTAGAGTCAAGTGAAATGTATCTAAACATTTCAGCAATTGGATGAGCGCTTCAATTGAAACAGTTTCTTCCTCTATGAAAATACATTTGTAACTGCTAGGGATCCGGGCCAACTTTGCTTTCCTGCTTATTTTCTTCCTGGACGCATGTCTATTATTCCAGTCTGTTGTCCTGCCTTTGGTTGTTGAAAGAGAGATTTGTAAATTGCCTTTGGTGGTAAACCCATGACAAGCAAACTACTGTACAAAATGTCAGCTGAGTCGTGGGTTACCCAAAGGCATCGCCCCATCTCATTAGTTAGTTACGTGGAAACTGACATTGGACAGATGTTTCAACTATTCACTAGAATAGGTGGGGTAAAAATCAGTTAGGTACAAAGTATTAATACATTGTATGACAATAATCAAAAGGACAGCCATGATATTGGATGAGGTAATAAGTACTGATGATTATATTTATTTTTGAAAGAAGAGCCAAACCCTAGATAAAAGACAACCAACAATTGGTGCTTTGTGTGGTTGTTCTGCTCTTTGTAATAAAAGAAAATTATTTTTCAAAAACGGTTTTTAATCATGGATGGATTGCTATTGAGCTGACTTGTTTTGTGAACAGTTTAGCACACTGGGAAAGAGATAAAAATTGAAATTCAGTTACAGATTTGCCTTTGGAAAGTATTATATGGGTTTTAAATTATATGGTCTCCAAAATTCTCAGCATAGCTGTTAAATTAAAAACTTAAATGTAGTAGTATTGTTAACATTCTGAAGATCATAAACAAAAAAAATAAAAATCACTCTATATAATTACATTGTTTTTCATTTCATGGAATGGTGGGAGAAGGAGATTTTTATGATGGAAAATTTAATCTTGAGAACCTAATACCTAGATAAATGTTAGGTATTTTGTACTTTTCATTTCTTTTTTTTGCACAACAGAAGGGCACACTGCCCAAGGGTGGCACCTGCCCCTGATGCTGCCCCCTGACCTCTGGGGCAAGTGGTCACTTTGGCATCGCCAGCCTCCAGGGGTCAGCAAGGACAACCCGGCAGAGGTTCTCTTGCTCTGGCAAGGATCCTCACTGTCTCAATCCTAAGGATTTACAATCCCAGGGTACTTTTCAGTCACCTCCGCCCACACTCCTACCACCCCTTTGTCTCCATGCTGAAGCTCTCTAGCTACCTTCCTTGTGAGCCTCCCAACAAGCTGGGTCCTTCCCCAGCTCAGGAGAGACAGGGAGCATCCGTGGGTCCATTTGTTAAAAGGAGAAAAGCAAATTATACAGAGATTTTGGGGAACCAGCACATAGCCAGCACATAGCCATCGGCCTGTCAGGATAACATCATTTCTTGGGCAAAGTGACTCAGTGAAAGATCTGGGTGGTTGTGTCCGGATTCCTTGGTGACCTCAGGGAGGCTTTTAGGGCAAGAACCTTGAACCCCAGGGCCCCGGGAAGCGCATGGTTGTCTGGGCTGGCGCGCTGTGTGGCCTGGGCCACTGCTGGCAGAGCCCTAGTTTCCCCTGGTGCTCAGCTCTGGGGACCAAATGGATAGCAGGCTTCCGGGACCCTGGGGGGGTGCTTTGGCACACTGGTGGCAAGGTCCCTGACAGCAGTTTGTCTCAAGCTTCTCCCAAGTCTTGGGCACTGGGTGTCCTGTGCTCAGCTGGTCTCCCTGTCTCCTTGTGTTTGGGGTTCAGGGTACTCTTCGCACCGTGCAGGGCTCGACACTCTTTTTCCATCCAATTCAGGGCTGTTCTCAGCGAGAGAAGGGGGACCCAACTCCTGGCCTTCACAGGAGGAGTCACAGGACATCTGGGATTAAATTTTGTAATTTCAAATTTTCCACTAAATTGTGTCAATACTTCTTTTCTCTTGCACACTGCATGCTATACGATAGTCCATGAAAGGTAGGAGGTGGCCTTAACTTACTGCTATTGTCTGAAGTACACCCTAACCCTAGCCCGCTAATAATAAGCCTTGCCTGGCAGTAATCTGCATCTGGTGGCATTTGGGAAGCTAAATAATGATGATGAATTTAAAATCTCAGAATTTAAATAGCACAGAGGTCAGTATATTATAAAAATGTAGGTAAGAATAATAATAACCTCTAAAGTGTTTGTGTTTAGTGGTGAAAGCTGAGCTAATTAGGACAGGAAGTTGAAATATTTCTTTCCAAAATAATTTTAAATAAGCATGTTTTAAAAGTTATATTCCCTTAAAGCAACATGATACCCCAAAGCTCCATATTTACACCTGAATATTGACTGACCTTTGTTGTTGGACCAACAATAAAACCCCACAGTCGTCGCATTGATTGAAACTCACGATGGCGCTACGTGTTTTCCAGACTGTCCATCTTATGTGAGAAAAACCCTCATTTTTGTGCCACCGAGCTCTTTAGTAACCTTGAACCTCTACCAGCACTGTGGCTCACGATCTTATGCGCAGCCCACAGCTCAAACAGGGCTCCCAAATCAGAGCCAAACCCACTGTCAGTAAGTTCGTTCCAAGTCCTGGCAACTCTTCACAATTTCTGACACTCGAAATCTTTCCATGAGAAGTGAGCCTCGCCTTTTTCTCATAAAGCAGCTGCTGTGTTTTGAACTGCTGACCTTACAAATCAACACTGACCCGACAGTATCCCCAGAGCTCCAGGTAGTTCTAAATTTTGTTCATTTTTATTTAAATCATTGCTACTAATAACAATAAAGATCCGGTTACTCATTTTAGTCCCGAGAACATTTCTCAATATATGCCAACAGAAAAATACAGTAAAAAGTCCCCTGGCTATAATTTTGGATTGGACTGCTCTAAAGAACAGAATCTTTGTCAAAACCCTCATGATTTGCAATGAGATATGTGGAAATGTATGAATGGAAGGATTGAATGCCTTTTCATTTTCATGCATATGCAAAGGAAAGTTGTGTTATATATTTTACCACTTTTATTAAAGATTTCATTAGTCAGACTCGGCAAGTTGGTTTATTTTCCAGTCCAATTTTTCTCTATGGATTTATCTCTATGGATAATGATGCTCGTAGGAGGACATGTACATGCAAGTTACTGTACACAGCACTTAATTGTATAGAGCACCTAATTGTATATAGCATCTAATAGTATGCAGCATCTAACTGTATACAGCATCTAATTGTATCTATCCTTTTTGACCTGGCAGTATTTTGCTCTGTTGGAAGACGGTACATCAAAAAGAATTGATACACAATCATAGAGTTATTAAACTAAAATATCAAAATGGAGAACTACTGTATCTTGACATATTCTCTACATATTTCAGAACTACACTTTTCAGAACGTGGTGTTTCCCCCTAGCTAACCCTTCCCTGTGAATTCTGCACTCTTCATGTATGCAAACATGGCACTTTGGGGATCTCCCAAGGATTCAGAGCATGTTTCTTTTCAGTGTTCTAACAGACATCTAAAGGCATGAGACCTGGGTTGTAGGGAGGATGGGTTAATTCTGTTTTCCCAATAACATGGTCCGAGGCACCTTCCTATACCTGAGGAATGAGCAAAGGCATTGTCATGACAGGAAAACAAAAACGAAACTTCTAAATATAACTGAGGTAGGTAGTTTATTGTGCCAACCTGGCCAATAAACACACGTGGGGTTAATTGAAGGGCGGAGGGATAAATGGCTCGGTGAGCCTCACCTTTTGAGTTCTTGGGTCTCTTGCTTTGTGATGGTCAGACCAGGGTGCAGCTGCCTTAGCCAGTTCCCTGCTTCAGCTGGCAAGGCTCACTTCCTGCAAGACATCCCCGAGAAGAAGACACATGGACCTGGCCCGATGCCGGCCTGGGTACAGGAGCAGCTGTGTGGAGACCCCTGCCACCACTGAGATGCTTACACACTCACTGATTAGGCTTTCCTCCTGCAGTCGGCATCACTCTGTGTGTTTTGTGAGATGCAGGGGGACTTTGTGGATTGGTGTTGGACATATGGGTTAATGCTGGACTTGTGGGCTTGGGCAGCACTGGGTTGGGATGTTTACATGATGTGCACTTACCCTTTATATAAAACCCTGTCTTATACATGAGGTTCTGTGAATTTGTTCCTTTAACGTACCTAGACTAACACAACAACGTTCTTCTTTTTTTTTCCTTCTCACCAATGCAGCTTTCAAATTTCTTTAAAATTCTTTATAATAACCTTCCAAGATTGTCCTGTGTCATTTGAGAAAATCTATCAAGGTTACTCCTGGAGAATACCAAAGGAAGTTGCCATAGCCGTCTCTGCTGACCTCTCTTCTTTGAAATGAGTGGACACTGCCCAGCTGATTCCCAAGGAAGTCACAATTTCGTTGAGATCTTTTTTTTCCTTCTCTTTCG